>NC_056735.1:30263432-30355932 GCF_019279795.1 Protopterus annectens | reverse complement strand
ATAATCTGGAATAAATACCCAGATAGTTCCAATAGTAGTAGGAAAAGCAACAGGGCTAATGAAAAAGAATTTTCAAATATGCAATAAATATGTACCAGTACATGTGAGTTCATATGAATAGCAGAAGGAAGAAATTTGAGGCATATTGTTGGTGCTACAAACATTAAAGACTTAAGCAATTGTAAGTTTGTGAACTTTAATAGTATTCTAACTTAGAAATGGGATGTATACTTGTCACAGTATTGGAAACCGTGTATATTTCGATAAATTAAAAAAAAATAGACCCACTTTTGTTGAGGTTGTTAGGAAATAGCAGACTGGCAGCTCACAGTGTTATCACTGGTTTATCAGCTTATATGCATAGCAGTGGTACTCGGGTAACTTCATGGTATACACATCTTATCTGTTCGGCTGTTGGATGGGTACCTGTCCACTAAGGTGCAGGTACTAAATATAATCACCAAGGCTAAGAACACTGCATCAATGGACCCCAATAATACCCAGGATGCCTGCTAAATAACCTGGAGCATGATCTATCTGAACATCTGGAATCAGTATTTAACCACAGCCTCCAATCAGGCTTTATGCCATGTGAATGGAGGACTAAAACAATCATCCCTGTGCACATGGGCAGTCTGCCTATGGACCCTGGGAACTACAGACCCATAAGTCTGACTAGTCTCATATGCAAAACCATGGACAAAATTGTCATAAATGTTATCAATAATGACAAAGGAAACCTTTAGACACTGGATTCAACCAGTTTGGCTTCATCAAAGGTAGAACCATGCCTCCTCAAAATGGTGGACTTCCTTGAAAAGGTCACCAAGGTAATGGATGAAGGTACCTTGACCTGGCTAAGGCATTTGATTCAGTACCCTTCTGAGCATGGTAAACGATCTCATGGAATTAAGTATTAACCCCTATGTTACATGCTGGATAGCCAGCTGACTCTCAGATAGGGATCAGGAAGTTAAGATGGGGAAACCACCTCCAAAAAAGGCCAGTCACCAGTGGAGTCCCTTGGGGCTCTTTGCTGAGCTCACTCCTTTTTTGTCATTTACTTCTCAGAAAACAGTCAATTCCAAATGCCCCTGGCTGACCAAGTCTCCAGATGTCTGTGAACTAGGAGCAGTCATAGAATCCCCCCAAGACACTAACACCCTACAGAAAGGACTAACACAGACAAATTACTGGTGTCAATACTACGGCTTAAAACTGAATGCCAAGAAATGTATAATAGTACCCTTTGGGAAGTCAGCCACCATAGGAAACTACCTCACTGACAAATACCCCTAATAGTAGACCCAGTAGTCAGGAATATGGGGATGTATGTGGATAGTAACCTTGGCTTTTGACCAACATGTGCCTAAGGTAGTAAGGAAATCATTCTATGTTGCTCAACTTATAAGCAACGGCATAGCATATAGATTCAAGGAAGTCATCTTTCCTCTGTAATTGGCTCTCATCAGATGCGTCACTGAATGCAGTCCCCCTTCAGTATGTACCAGACCTGGCAGGTACAGCAACTGAAATGTCCATAGAGACTCCTCACTAAAAGAATACAGGGTATAAACAACATGCTTTATGCAGATCACCTCAAAGTCCAATCTCTGTACTTAGTTTCATACAGACTGTTGAGAGGTGATCTAGGCACACAAGGCATCATGGAACCCCACTCTGATGGACCTTTTGCACATCTACAAAACCAGCGCATCAGAACTATTCAGGGGACAGATGTGTCTCTCAAAGAATTCCTTTCCTCTGGGACAGGCTTTGCATCCATGTGAGATGGAGTTCTTCCCTAAATCTATTCAAGTGTAACCTGGACCACAGGATGGGAAATTGGAAATTCACCCCAGGTCTAGCACCTATGTCTCGAATGGATGCAGGCAATCTGTAAATCATATGCTAATTTACATATACCCTTTAAAATAACATCTAAGGAAGGCTCAAAAAACTTGCATGATACATTTGGGACGCATGGCTGGGTTTATAAAGGCCCCAGTGACTGTTGGAGTAGTAAACACCTATGCACCTATGAAACTATTACCTTGGCCACATAACACTACTCACTTTAAGACATCTTCGCTTACACCTTCACCCACAGCTAAAGGGATTCAACCTGACTCCACATCTACTCCTAAACAGACTCACATATGGTAATGAATTTGCAAGAGGTAACTCTGTAATTAGGCATACTGACAGGTTCATAGATAAGTACTAGGACAGATACTATTGTGGACCATTTTAAGCCTAGACAGTTTCCCTTTCTGTGCTTGAAATAACCTATCCCATTTGGTTTTAGATTATCCTTACCCATGCCATGGGCGATAATTATATATTACCCTTACTAAGTATAATTGGGGTCATACCATAGATAATTTGAGGTGACCCATGCATGGGACACATGATGTTGCACTCTACTGGCTGTGCATAGATAAGGTCTTGATCAGCTGTCTCTAGCAGCAGAATTTGGGATGTGATCAGAGACCTTAGGTCTCTTCACTCTAAGTATGAGTCCACTCTTGTTGTTACACATATTTGGATGAATAACTTTCGGTGCATTACCCTGGGGGATATGCAGAGAGATATATGCATGAGTTCTGTAGAATGTGTCCAAGACAGGTAAGACACTTGTCCTGACTGGTATTTTACATTCTCTGAGAATGATATCAGAATTTCAAACTCAAATAACTAATTTCAACTATTGGCTTATTAACTGGTGCCATTCCAGGGGATACAATATGTGTCAGGATGAAAGGAGATGACTGAAATGTCAGCCTGCTTTTCCAGGGAGGGCCTGTACCTCCCTGTCTCCTCAGGGCTTCCTAACATTGGCTAAAACCTTTTTGCTATTCTAGCAACTTCTAGTCCTGCCTACATTAAGGCAGCTCTACTGAGTGCTAGAAGTGCAAACAATAATTGCCTGATCTGATGATCTTTCTTATGCCCAGGCACATTTATATATGTATTGTTATACAAAGCTGGCTTCCATGTTCTGATAACTGCCTGATGTACGTACACTGCTCCATGTACTCATGCCCTATGTACGTACAGCACTCCATGTAATAATGCCCGATGTACATACACCACTCCATGTAATTATGCCCAATGTACGTACACCGCTCCATGTAATCATGCCTGATGTGCATATACCACTCCATGTAATCATGCCCGATGTACGTACACCACTCCATGTAATCATGCCTGATGTACATACGCTGCTCCACGTAATCATGCCCGATGTACATACGCTGCTCCATGTAATCATGCCCGATGTACATACACTGCTCCATGTAATCATGCCCGATGTACATACACCACTCCATGTAATAATGCCCGATGTACGTACACTACTCCATGTAATCATGCCTGATGTACATACCCCACTCCACGTAATCATGCCCGATGTACATACGCTGCTCCATGTAATCATGCCTGATGTACGTACACCGCTCCATGTAATCATGCCCGATGTACATACACCACTCCATGTAATAATGCCCGATGTACGTACACTACTCCATGTAATCATGCCTGATGTACGTACACCGCTCCATGTAATCATGCCTGATGTACGTACACTGCTCCATGTAATCATGCCCGATGTACATACACCACTCCATGTAATCATGCCCGATGTACATATACCACTCCATGTAATAATGCCTGATGTATGTACACCACTCCATGTAATCATGCCCGATGTACGTACACCGCTCCATGTAATCATGCCCGATGTACGTACACTGCTCTATGTAATCATGCCTGATGTATGTACACTGCTCCATGTAATCACTGCTGTGTATGGTAAAGGGTAAAATGAAAGTTCTTCACCCTTGTGATATATTTATTTATTTTCAATAAATTTCCACTGGACATGAGGTCTTCTGCCTACCTTTAGCTGTGCTCCTCAGAGCAGTGAGGGCTTTCAGATGGACTAAGAGCCTGACTATTTTGCAGCCCAAAGGGCTGATGATGATGTCAGTCTTGTTACCAAGTTGGCTGCCTCATCCTCACATTTCAGTCCTGACATGTACATATTGTGGGCACCATAGTGATTACAGAAGAAACTACTGACTGGCTGAAAAATATTGTTAGCAAGTTACAAGCACATGCAGGGACCAGTGCAGTACAAGCAGAGTTACAGCGCCATCTGTTCTATCACCTCTGGGTACTCTTACTGCAGGCAGTGTGTGGAAGAAGCACCACAGATGCTTGCAACTCCCATTTCTGTAGCTTATCATCTTAGCCTTATCATGTTGATTTGCAGGTAATATGATCTGCACCCCCATGAATGACACCAGAGGCTTTGGTGACATCAGCACAGAAGGTCCAACATTATAACCAGTTGTAGCTGGTGTGGGTGTTGCTGCAGGTGATGAAAAGCAGAGTCACAAGGCCAGACAACATGAGAACTTCAGGGTCTGAAACACACTGTAGAGCATCTAATGCAAAGGCTAGAAGACACTGTTTACCATCTTGTAAGGGAATTAGATCCCTCTATAAAACAATCTTATGAAGGAACTAGGCCACAGTTTAAAGCATCTTGCTTGAGTGACCAGATCACAATATGGAGTATGTTCTGCAGGGACTGGCTCACACTATGAAACACCTTGTGCATGGACTGGATCACACAATGGGGTATTTTGTGCAGGGACTGGATCTCACTATACAGTATCTTGTGCAAGAACTAGATCACAATATAGAGCACCTTGTGCAGGGACTGGATCACATTATGGAGTATCTTGTCAGGGACTGGCTCACACTATGGAGCATCTTTTGCAGGGAAATAGATCATACCATGGAGCATCTTCTGCAGGGAATGGATCACACAGTGGAGCATCTTAAATAGGGACTAGATCACACAATGGGATATGTTGTGCAGGGACTGGATCGCACTATACATTATCTTCTGCTGAGACTGGATCACATTATGGAGCACCTTGTACAGGGACTGAATCACATTATGGAGTATATTGTCAGGACTGGATCATACTATGGAGCACCTTGCACAGAGACTGGATCACACAATGGGGTATCTTGTGCAGGGAGTGGATCACTCTATACAGTATCTTGTGCAAGGATTGGAGCACACTATCGAGAACCTTGTACAGGGAATTGATCACATTTTGGAGTATCTTGTCAGGACTGGATCACATTTTGGAGTATCATGTCAGGACTGGATCACATTATGGAACACCTTGATTGTGGCTATCATGTGTGGGCACAACATCAAGATGCAGACTGGGTAAATTATGACACTGCTGTGTTTCAGCAGTTGTGACAAACTAGAACCAACTTTTCTGATCTGTTCATGGAGCTTCATGCACTCAGCAGTGCTGTCTATAAGCTGGTAGAGCTACAGGTTAGCAAGCTGCAACAGCAATAGTTACTGTTTTATTCCACATAGAGGACACTTTTTGATGGTGATTCATGGGTCTCCATCAGTGATGACTGTGACAGCTAGCATGTCCAACATATCTACACTAAATCCACATGTCAGGCCAACATTTACAGGTAGTCCATCGCCTTGACTGTGTGGGGCTACCTATCAGCTGCTATAAATTCCTAATGCCCAAAGGGGAATGTGCGGGTGGTCTTGAATCTTACATGGCACATGTGATTCAGCAGCAGGCCGGTGGTATCATTGGGATACAAAGTACTCACGTTGTGGTGTGTGGATAGGGGGAACTTAAAGGTCTATAATTTTATGGCATATATCTGTGATTGGCCTAGGGAATGTGTCTGTCCATTGATTGTGAGATGGTGAAATGGTAGCTATATTCCCTTTCATGCTGTTCACAAATGCAGTCTGATATACATTAAAGTTTTAAATGGTATCATACATTATTGTGTGGCAGTGATATTAAAATGTCTACATAACATCCATACAAAAAATTAAATAGAGGTTCTTTCTGCCTGAATTGATGGTTGCTCATCTGAATGTAAAAGATCCAGTGGAACTAGTAGTTCTTTATCTCTTATTTACATATTTACATATTTACATATTTGCCACATATTTATAGTGTTTAAATATTTACACCTTTATTTCATCCTTTGTAACAGACACATACACTTTTTTTTTTCTTATAATACTGGTTTTTCGCCCCCTGTTGTTTCCTCCACAACTATTTATTTAATTCTAGTTATATCAGAGAAAAAAAAAACAATGCACTTCCTCTGTTCACTCTTTCCATAATTGCCAAGTGATCACAAATAATCTCGCATCTAACGTTTCACCATTCTCACCTCTACTCTCTTTATATCTTTGTAATATCTCCATTTTTAATTTACATAAAAGATTTTTTATGTCCCACCCACATACCTGCTACCTTCTTACATACATGCTACAATCTTTCTGCCATAGCTTTATTAGTCATATGTCATTTATCTGGGAGTTTATCTAAGGTCAGTCTCTGCAACAAAATCCTGACCTGGTGCAAAATCTTTTAATCTCTTTTTCTCCTTTTACATCTTTCTTAATATCTTCACTTTATTCCTCCCAAAGTTTAGTATAATAGAATTTTGCCATTATCTTTTAATGCCTTTTGCCATTATAATCCTTTCCTGTATTCATCTGCCATATCAGTATTATATTGTGCTCTTCATACAGATCTTCATTCTTTATTCTTTTGCCTACTTTCATTTCCCCAAAATTGAAATATTTCTCACATGTAACTTTTACTAATATATTCTGAGAATGATCACTCATTTTTCTTAAACTCCAAAATATATTAAATGATGCCACATGTTCAACTGGATTTATTAACTCCCTAACGCCTTTATCCTTATTTACATATAAAACTCCCCTCCTAACTGGATTTATACAGGAACCCCATATAACTTGAAAAGATTTCCTTCAATAACTATTTCTTTTTTGGTAGGGATCATAAACCATACAACCAAATTCCCTAATTCTCTCAACATACTGTATCTGAATTAATTAAGTATACATTTTTTCTTAAAAGACAACTCCAATATTTTCCACAGTCCTGTAATTTCTTTAATTTCCCCCCAAACCCAATCTCAGTGCTCATCTACTGGCCCTCTTTTCTCAAACCTTATATCTAATATTGTTATTTCTCTCACTTAAAAATAAATGTTCCCTGGTTTAACCGCAGCACCTATTTCTCTTTTCCTTTTTTAAATTCAAACCTATTTTGCCCAATACTTTCCTTACCACATCTATTACTTCCTTTATCCATACCCATGTAAACCAAAATCATGACAGGAATTTCCACTTTACATTCAACTCCATACTTTGCCTGTTTATAATATCCCTACATTTGGCAAAACATAATATTCATATCTATTACAAAAAATTCCCCCTCATAGGGTATCCCTGCAACGTCCACTCCTCACTATAGTTCCTCAACTTAACTCAGCATATAACAGAATCCTTCCCTGACTTTTATAATATACTGTAATTAATAAATAAACAACATACCATCCACAACCATAACCTTTCCTGGTTCTTTCCTTTAGTACCATATATTAATACCATCGCATCAGTTTTATTAAAATTGTATAATCTGTGTTATTCATTATTTATATTTTGTATACCCTTCTCCAGCCATTCACTGAACAATTACAACAATGTAATAGCTATCTTATATATATATATATATATATATATATATATATATATATATATATATATATATATATATATGGGGTTCCAATCAGTTCGTCGAAACTTCAGCAGTTCCTGGGTTCAGGTAAATGTTGTGTGTGTGGACTTTAGGGTTTAGCACAGGTTAAAGTGAGTTAGGGTTAGGGCGTGTGAGGTGGTAAAGGATAGTGACAGACCTTAGGGTTAGGGCTGGATAGGTGAGTTGACCTTAGGTTAGGGGTTGGGTTTGAGGTAAGTGGATAGATAGTAGTGTATGTACAGTTTAGTGTAGGGTTAGATGTAGGATTTTAAGTGTATGTGTGTGGAGTGCTGTTTTGAGGTTAGAAGTTTGAACATATGGTGTTGAACTAAAGTGATATAGACCCATATATATATATATATATATATATATATATATATATATATATATATATATATATATATATATATATATATATATATATATATATATATATATATATATATATATACATATATATATATACATATATATACACACACACATATATATATATATATATATATATACATATATATATATATATAGATATATATATATATATATGTATGTATTCCATTTTTCTTCATAGCTTTATACATTATATACCCTGTATCATCTAGTCCTGGAACAGTCATCAGTAACAATTTTTAATACACTATCTAGTTCTTACATCATAAAATTTCTTCCTAATTCTTCCAATACTTCCTTCCTAAGTTGTTTAATTTTCTATTCAAATCCATTTTTTTTCTGTACTACCATAGATCTAACATACCTCACTATATATCCATAATTTCTAGTGCATATATTATTCATTACCTTCATTGTCTATCATTACCTCTACTACATTTTCCTTGTCTCTTCCCCTTTCCTTTCAAATAATAATATTTTTACAACTGAGATATTCTATTCCTTATTTTTCCTATATAGTTGCCCATCTTTGTCCAGAAACAAAAAGACATGTTCCTCCAATAGTATATCTAGACTTCTTAACACTTGTGCATAATTATCCTTTCATATCCCTTTTCAGTTGCCATAATGGTTAAGGTCTTTGCTTCCCATGCACAAGGTACAATATTTGATCCTGACCTCTGACGAATGCCTGTTTAGAGTTTGCATGTTCTGCCTGTGTCTCCATGGGGTTTCTCCCACATCCAAAAAACATGCTGAGTGTTTCCATCTCAAACTCACCAATGGATGGAGCTGTGGGCAGAAGCACAGACTCTACATGGTGCCCTATAGGGGGAAGAGTTGTACAGATCAACCCATTTGGGCATCTACTGTGGTACGCAGTATCCTCAAGATAGGAGAACATGGATCACAGACTGCATGCCATAGCAGTGCTAGCCAAATGATGGTGAAAATATGGCTGTAGGTGATTCAGTCATGTTGAGCAATGTCACCAAAAATGGGTATGGGTAGTTACCGGTGATAAGTGGCTTGAGGACCCGGCCTACTCTGACCTATGCCAGGGACCCTTGCTAACGGTGGGAGGGCTATATGTGCCCCCATTGGCCATGTATGCCTGCCTTAAAACCCAGCAGCCCTGGGTCAATAAGCTACTGGCCAGTCAGTGTCTAGCTGTCCAGCTTGGGTTACCTAGGATAGCTCTGTTGAGTGAAAGCTGGACATAAAACAAACCAACCTGTCAAACATGAAATGATAATTGCTACACTTAATGTAGGTTCACTGACAGGATGCAGCTTGGAAGTGGATGACCTGATGATATGGAGGAGGCTGGACATCCTATGTATCCAAGAGATGAGATGGAAGGGCAGTGTAACAAATCCACTTGGCTTGGGATCCATATTCTACTACTCAGGAGGGGCAGGCTAGAAATGGTATAGGAATTGTGGTGAGAGAGGAGCTTCAGAAGGCAGTGAGAGATATCATCAGAATTAATGACAGACTCATGCCAATCCGACTCCAGTGTTATGATAGGACAGTATTCATATTTTCAGCCTATGCCCCACAGCAGGATTGTGATAGTGAGGAAAAGAGTGCATTCAGACAGCAACTGCAGGATGTACTAGATAAAACAGAACATGAATTGGTGTTGATAATGGTAGGCTTGAATGCACATACTGGGACAGACAGAACAGGATATGAGGACTGCCTGGATCCACATGGGTGGGGCAACAGGAATAAAGAAGGAGAAGCCATTCTAGACTTCTGTCTGCCAAATGGCCTGACAGTAGCCAACACATGGTTCAGAAAGAGAGACAGTCACAAAATCACATACAAGAGTAGCCAACATGCAACTCAGGTAGACTTCTTCCTAGTAAGGAAAAGGCACTGGGGTAGAATTCATGATTACAAAGTCATCCCCAGTGAAACAGTCGACCCACAGCATAAACCACTAGTCATAATCAGCTGTAAGCAGTGGTCAGAGAAGGCTCTAAGATCAACAGAGACCAGGCTGAAGATGTGGAGGTTGACTGGAGAGAAAGTACAACAGTTCAAGGAATTATTCAGGGCACTAGCACCCTAAGAACAGGAGGAAATAGGTGGAGTTGAACATGAATGGCAGTGCCTAAAACAGCATGTGTTAGGACTACAGAAAATATATGTGGCCGAGCCAGGTATGGAAATAAGATACATAAGGAAAACTGGTGGTGTAATGCAGAAGTCCAGGAAGTCATCAAAAGAAAGAAGGAGTGCAGGAAGAAGTGAGAGATAGAAAAGACTGACCAGGCTAGGAAGGACTACTGGTTGGCTAACAAAGAAGCTAAGAAAGAAGTTGCAATAGCAAAGAATACGTCATCGGAGGCACTGTACCAATGTCTGCAAAGTGACTCAGTAAGTGGCACAAATAAACTATACCAGGTTGCAAGGCAAAGACAGAAAGATAAAGAAGATAGTCAGGCAGCCTTCATAAGGGATGCCAGCAACAACCTGCTCAGCAGTCCACAGGACATCAAAGGCGGATGGAAGGAGTATTTCCAGTAGCTTCTGAACAAAGAAAACCCCACAGAAGCTGTACTGCCCCAGAAACAGCCTATGATGAGAGAAGAAGAGGAGCCCACCCTAGAGGAAGTAAGAACAGCACTAAGGAAAATGAAGTCAGGGAAAGCAGCAGGTCCAGATGAGGTCACTACAGATGTGATAAAGGTGTTGGATGAGATAGGGGAGAAATGGCACCTGAGGGTGCTCACAGCAGTGTGGAGAGAAAGGCGTGTCCCAGATGAATGGAGAACAAACATACTCATGCCAGTGTGCAAGAACAAAGGGGATATCCACAGCTGTGGGAAGTACAGAGGCATCATACTCCTATCACATTGTATGAAAGTCCTGGAGGGTGTGATTGATAAATGGGTACGCAGAGAAGTAGAATGTAAGATGGGAGATGAACAGTTCGGTTTTCAGATCAGGATGCAGCACAATTGACCCGATGTTTGCACTGAGACAGATACTCAAGAAGAAGCTGGAGATGCGGAGAGAGTCCAACTGGGCATTCCTAGACTTGGAGAAAGCATATGACAAGGTCCCACGAAAGCCGATCTGTGCAGTACTGTGGTGTTTTGAAGTCCCGGAAACATTGGTAGAATTAGTGCAGGCTATGTACAAGGACTCAATGACTCAAGTATGAACAGTGTTTGGCTGCACAGAAGGGTTCCCAGTGGAAGTGAATGTACACCAGGGTTCAGCTCTGAGCCCACTGCTGATGGATTACATTAGCAAACAGATCGGAGGGGACAGATCAACAAAGCTGCTGTATGCAGACAATGTGGCATTACAGGCAGACTCTGAGCTAGAACATCAGCCAAGGATAGGAGAATGGAAAGGAAAACTGAAGGCACAGGGGATGAAACTAAGCACAGATAAGACAGTGGTAATGGCAGCAAACTTGGGAAATCAGAAGAAGCTGTAAATAGAGATAGAAGGGAAGATAGTGGAATAGGCAAACAGCTTCAAGTATCCAGGAGGAGTGTTGAGGAGATGGGAAGTCTGCATGAAGAGGTCAAAGCTAGAATCAGAGGGGCTGCAGCCAACTGGCATACAGTGTCAGGTGTAGTCTATGATAGAAGAATGCCAAAGAAGCTGTAAAGTAAGGTGTACAAGACAGTGATAAGACCAGTACTACTGTATGGTACTGAAACCTAGGCAGTAAAGGTAGGACAGTTGAAAAAGCTAGAGGTGCTGGAAATGAAGTGTCTGAGAAGGGTGGTAGGATGCACACTGTGGGGCAGATGAAGAAATGAGGACATAAGAGCACAAACCAAAGTAGCTCCAATTGCAGAAAAGATCAAAGAGAACAGATTATGGTGATTTGGACACATGCAGAAAAGCAGAAGACAATCTGGTGAGGAAAATTTGGGACAGACAGGAAGAAGGTAAGAGGAGGTGAGGACATAAAGCAAAGAGGTGAATGGATTGTGCAAAGGAAGATATGCAACAGTCAGGCATGAGTGTTGAAGAAGGCAGGAGCGTGGCACTGAATTGAGAGAGCTTGTAACAGTTAACATGATACCCCAACCCCATGTAGAAAAAAATGTGAAAAAGGGGGCTGATGACGATAATGATCCCTTTCAGTTCCCACGTGTTCTTTATGGACCATCAAGGTAACAAAACCTCATTTTTAAGTGCTAAGAAATAGTTAATAGTGTCACAGCTACTAAAATGAGCATGGTTTTATCCCACCTGCTGTGTTGCTTGTGATGACTTAATTTGTGAAAACAGCCATATTTTTAGGTGTACCAGACAACATCAGGAGGTGACTGTGAAGGATAATGCCATTTTGAATGTTTGGTACTAAGCACCAGAGTCTCAGATGTTGGTGCCATGTCTTCCTCTGGAATTGTGGACACATACACCTATAATTTAACCATCCCATGGTTACATACTAACTCAAAGCTGACAGATGTTGGTGCCATGTCTTCCTCTGGAACTGTGGATGCATACACCTATAATTTAACCATCCGAATTGTGGACACATACACCTATAATTTAACCCTCCCATTGTTATATACTAACATGTCTTCCTCTGGAATTGTGGGCACATACACCTATAATTTAACCCTTCCATTGTTATATGCTAACTCAAAGCTGACAGATCAGTAGTTATTGCTGTTGACATATTTCAGGTACATTGCCAGTGGCAGGTTTATCAATTGGAGTGTGAGTGACATGCATACTGCTAAACATACCTGGTAGGTGAGCAGGTGATATCCTCATGTCTGCTGAAACTCTCCAGTGGCAAATAGTGACTGGTATAGTTATTCATGTTTATTGCAGTATCAGCTGGTTACCTCTTCAAAAATTATAAAGTATATCTAATGTTGCCATGATAAAAAATGTCTAGCAGCCAAAAGGACCAACAGTATCGAATAAGTCCAATAAAAGAAAAAAACAAAAATGAAAACTGTCAATTTTATTACACAAAGCTTTCAAGTCAACAGACTCTTCTTCAATTATAATTAAAACAGACAAGCTGTAACCCATTATATACAAAAAGCCAGCCAATAAAAGCAGCATAATTAGTCACATGTATAAAATAAAATTTCAAAGATATAAAAACTATGCATATAAACATAAAAATGCTAGGACTTATTCTTCTCTCTGTTAACACTGTGCTATATCCTCTAAGTTAAAAATCTCTAGTCATAGCATCTATTGCTCTCTCAAAACCTTCCTTCATAGTATTCAATCTACTAGCTCTCAAAATTGACTTTTTACAACATTCTTAAATGTGTGCCATGGATGCATGCTTCTTACATGCACATATCTTGTTGCCTGTACATTTTTTCTATATATAGTTGTATCAAAGGAGGCCTGATCATAAGCGATGTTAACATCCAGGAAATTAATAGTGGTATGCGAAAAGGACATATTAAAAGATAAAAAAGTAGTTGTGCCTTGAAAATATATCACAAAAGCTTATAATTATTCTATTGTCCCTTTCCATAGAAGGAAAAATGTCATCCACTAATCTTTTATAAAAAATCAGATTAGCATTCTAGAAATCATCAGATTCGTAAATAACCTGCTCTTCCCAATGAGCTAATAGCATGTTAGCATAGGTATTAGCCACTGGGGTACCCATAGCTACCCCTAGTACCTGATGAAAGAATGATAGAATGTTTTGCCAAACATAAATACATTATTTGAAAGAACTACATCTAACATTTACTTTTAAAAGAGAAAGGAACCTCAAGCAACATGTATGTTATAAAGAATTATATACTAAAAATAATAAGATGAGAAAAGACATACCAAAGGCCACCAACCCATGTTACAACTGTAAGTTTTGTAAATATATAAACACATCTAATGAGTTTGTGCACCCCCGTATATATTTAAGAAATTTGTCTTAAGTAGATGTGCAACCTGTAATACTCAGGATGCTGTTCACCTAGCTAATTGTACAACTTGCAATTCATTTTATGTTAGAAACCCAACCAAAAACTAAAAGACGGAATTGCCTTGCATGTATCTGACATTCATAGAAATGCTGATACTAACACTTTAGCTAAACATGTGATGATGAATGGTGAATGGCACAGTTTTAGGTTTCGGGTACTCACACATATAATTTTAGGAAATAGAGGTAATGACCTTATATATAAGACTGAAATTGAGGAATATAAACGGATTAATTATTTTCAGGCTGATTATCCACCAGGATTAAATACCATGAATAGTATGAAACCTTTATTGAAAGAAAAACATTATGTATTATAGTTACTATATTCTAGTACTTTTATGTTTATATGCATAGTTTTCATATGTTTTAGATTTTGTTTTATACATGTGACTAATTATGGTGTTTTTATTGGCTGGCTTTTTGTGTATAATGGGTTACAGCTTGTCTGTTTTAATTAACAGAAGAAGAGTCTGTTGACTTGAAAGCTTTGTGTAATAATACTGAATATATCTATTTCTGGTGGGAGAGTGATGTATTCAGAATTTTTTCACTAAAGTGTTACTTTGCATGATGGAGTTACATGGCTGGGCCTGCAGCTGATATTTCTATACTCACTGCTATCATAATAAAAATGATGAATGGTGTATTTTCCATTTTATTTTTTAACCATATGCATTTCTGATTGTGTTTGACGTCACCTCTAGTATGTTACTTCTAATGTCTTTGATGAGACACTTTATGATTTGCTTCCTGTGACCTTGAGTGTAAATAGATATATGTGCAAAGCCACAGCATTACTTCACTGGAGACTTTGAGTTACTGGTTATGTTAGGGCTGTATGTTTACCTGCTAACTGCATAAGACTTTGGTATGCACTTTTGGACGGTCATAGCTGGTACTTGAAGACATTTGTCTTTTAGATTGTGTGTGTGTGTGTTTTGTGTGTGTGGTTTTTGTGTCTGTATGTTTGTGTGTGTGTGTGTGTGTGTGTGTGTGTGTGTGTGTGTGTGTGTGTTTGTGTGTGTTGTTTTGTAAGGCACAACGATGAACAGTGTCTGCATGTTGCAAAGAGAGTGACTTTCTGCTTTACTAGGCATTAGACATCTCAGTTTTACCTGTTTAGAAGGTATATACCTATTTCAGGCTTGACTTTCACCTTTTTCATTATGTACCTATATTTGGGGGTTTGTACCTATTTTTTGGCTTGATTTCCCCTTCACATGATTTCATGATTCATCCTAAATCACTCCCCATCACACACAATTTTGAAGTTTTAAACAGGAAACCAAATTACATCACCGACATACTGTGGCATCGATAATTTAAAGGAAGAGGGCCTACATCTTACAGCTTCCTTTTTCAAAAGCAAAAATAAATGACTTTGAGAAGGTAGATTCTTACAGTATCATTCATCAAAGTCTACAGACTTTACATTATATTTCATAATCTGCTTATATTTCTGCAATCTTTTTGTCATGCTGTTTTTTTAAATAATTCTATATACTATTCCATAATCCTGCTGGAAGTGGGAAGAGTTATGTGCTATTTGTTACTGAAATTTTATTCTGATTTGGTGCCCAAATTTTTGGCTGGATGTACCTACTTTTGAAGATTCTTGGTACCTATTTTTGGCCTCGGCAATTTTTTTTTTTTTTTTAAGAAGAATGTCAGACATATAGTTATAGAGCACAGTGACAATAACTTGGCTTTCCTACGCATGCATGAGGTGAAATTGTATGAGTGTCGATTGCCTGCAAAAAAAAAAAATAAATAAACAGCAAAATGTTGAATGTTTTTTTCTACAGGAAATCATTGTTGTGCAAGTTCTAATTGCTCACTGGCAAGAATTAGTCACTTCTTTAGGCAGATTTCTCCAGTCTTCATGTTGGTGTGACTGTAGAGTTGGTATATAGAGGTCTGAGGTATTAGAGGCTTGCAAACTGATGCAGAAAAAAAATTGTTACTGCCCGGACCCCCATAGTAGCTTATTATGAGTCTGCAGAAATAATCAGCATTCTATTGAACTGCGTAAGACATGTGACTTCTGTTTCTAGTATAATCTTAAAATAGGCGAGCGTTTATGAGCTAGCTCATTATTTTCCTTACCGCTAGTATGTACATTTTACACATTCCTATTAATCATTAATGTTTTCTGTTCTATTTTATTATGAGAAAAACAATAAAAAGATTCCCTGCAAAAATGTAGCTAAAGAGAGAGAGGAAAAGGAAATGTGAGACAAGAGAAAGACATTTAACAGCTTCGGAGCAGTGCAACTCATATCCGTGGCTGATGGCCAGCCTTAGGCATAGGCCAACTAGGCGGCCGCCTAGGGCGCCGCTCTAACAGGGGTGCTTTTCCAATATTTATTTGCTGTAAGAAGACCAGGATGGGGGCACCGAGTGGTGTGGTTGGGGGCGCCGTGTAACCCTTTTGCCTAGGACACCAGTTCACCTAAGGCCGCTATTGCTGAGGTAACTGCTATTCCATTACAGCAGGATAAAGAAACTCTGAAGAGTTGTGACAAAGTCCTGAAGGATGCGAATTTGTGAAGAAGAATTCTCTGATGCAGCTTTGCTTTATCTTTTCCCTGGCTTCTTTTTGATCATTTGTTTCCCGAGATCCCAAGGAAGTCAGAACCAAATCAGCAAAAATCACTCCCGAGCAAAATGTGGCATGTGTATCTGATGCAAAAATATCTTTATTCATACTTGGAAAAAAACATACATTTGTATGCTTAAAAAAGTACTAAGAATAAAAGTGGAACTTGGAATAGCAGTACAGGAAAAACTTCTGCTACTGCTCTTTATCAACTTATGAACAACAGAACACACAGTCTATTTATACATGTGCTCATTAAATGATAGCATGCGGTTTAAAGGTTGTCATTTAAAACCACTAAACAGTGCATGAAGAGAATGTATATCAAGTTATTGACAGCTAATAAAACAAGTCAAATAAGAGGAATGCATATATTAAGCAGAAAAATGGTAAAAGGGTTATTAAAGCAGATATAGAAACAAATGATTACACAAATTATGACTCTCAAAGATCAGCTAAATCATGAATTGTATGTATTATGCTCATCACGGAACAGCTGTTTTATGGTTAGTAGTACATTTTGAATATGTTCCAATCAAAGTGCAGAACATGAAAGGAATTTTTGCTAAGTATGAGCATGCATTAAAATCTTTTGTTTGTTTTTTCCTGCAATGATAGTTACAGCTGTATTGAAACCTGCCTCGAGCAGAAAGATAATGTTACAAGACTTACCCCCGTATTCATTAAGCCTCAGATATTTATATTGCTGTGAACAGGCCCATTATCTGTATACTTCATTAGAGAAGTATTGCTAAGAGAAAGCAAAGTCCGTAAAATCTCAGCTGAAACAGCAATATGCTTTAATGTTAGCTGCTGGTGGCCCATTGTAATCACAGCTCATAATGGAAGCTAATCTAAAATCCATTTCTGGAGTTCTCGGTCCCATGGATTCAAATTGAATCAAATTGATACAATCAGCAACTAATCATTTAACTCAATTTGAATCCATGGAACCAAGGAATTCCCAAATTACATTTACATTTGCTTTGTGGTAAGGATGAAACCACATATCTCTTGTATTTGAGTATATAGTAAAAAAAAAAGTTATAAGCAAATATCCATCCCAAAGCACTATGGAAGTGTACAGCTATGAACTGCTATATTTCATGAAGTTATCTTCCTCTGTCTGTTTTTCTGTCTCAGGAGCTGGGAATGGTTGTGTTTCCATCTTCTTCATAATCTCACAAGCAAAATACAGAATGCCTGTTATTTTGTTTTTTTTTTTTTGAGGGGCGAGGTGCTCGACACTGCCAGTAGTATATGTAAATGTTTTACTAGACTGCTTGATCAGTAGCACAATATCTATCCAAAGCACTAAAAGTAAAGCCCAACTTTTTCTTTTAAGAGCTATAATGTAGACTTTAATTATTATATTTCCTCTACAAGTCTGAACAAAGTAATGTAATATGTACTAGTGCGCTTTCTTTAGAGCAACACCATATCTGATTGTGGATGTTCTTGTATATAAACATTTGTATCAAGTAATTCATGCCTCAGTGGTGCTGTGGTAGCGTTGTTGCCTCACAGCAAGACGTTGTCCCGTTCGATTCTCAGCTAGAGCGTCTTCTGTGTGGAGGCATACGTGAATGGGTGTGCTTTCGTTGAAGGTTGTGCATCAGGGCTGGTAACTCGGCACGTAAAAATCCACTACCAAACATTAGCGGACTGGAGTTCCGCTGTGGCGACCCCTAGCCAGGATAAGCCTAAAGACACAACATTAAAAATTAATATAGAGCTGCCTCCCCCTTCTTGTCTCTCCTGAGGAAAAAGCCAGTAGTTTGGTGGGATGCCATTCATGACTAATATTCAGAGATAATAAAATAAATACATGCATACAAGAACTTACTGCATAACTTCCAAATGTATCTATTGAACCAAAAGTGTTTCTTCTTCATAAGTGAGATGGCTCACACGTCTACATAGCTTCCTGTACGTGACCTGTGTCTTTTACATGCCAGTCACCACTTGCAGCATTTAAACAGTTAATGAAACCAAATGCATCAGCAACCCCAGAGTAAGTCATCAATTATGCTGATTTCCAAAACATATTGTTTTCCTTAACTATGAGACCTTATTTTTGTTTTGTTCCATATGTATGAAGACGTCTTAGTTTTTTTTTTACCCCCTGGAACTGAACTTCCAGGTGTAACAACATCAACTGAAATCATAAAATTAAGCAGCTATTTACTGTACCTACAATGAAATGTTTCATCTTCTCAATTAATATGCAGGCTATTATATCTATTTGTTAACGACAGCACTAGTGAACTTACATTCTCAGCAAAGGTACCTTGTTCAATTAAATTTTACATGTAAAATGACTTGTTTAGAAAATGAACATATGCCATTTTGTAAGTGAAACTACTACATCAGCAAATGATTTCATTTCTGAACAGTAAGTGTTCCTTAGTTTCCAGTTTGCAGAGGGCGTCTTCCTAACTCTTACCATATTTAAACATTCATAAATATTTCATGATGCATAATTTTATGGTTTGTTGAAATGACAGGTAGAGAAGAAAAGTGCAACAGACTTTTTTATGGATTATTAATTTCTGCTTCAGAAGCGCAGCTGGAAATGAAACACTCCTATAAAATGGTCAAGAATGTTCAGTGCATGTGGATGTAATTCACGATTTTCTCAAGAGTGACTGACTGCTCTGCTTTTATAGTAATTTAAGCAGAACTTTCCTAAAGTGTACACAAAACTCCAGTTAAATGACATCTCTTGCTAAAATAAATGCAATTATACGTATAGTTTCCCACTTAAATATTTTACACACACAAACATACACATGCACAAACACACACACACACACACACACACACACACACACACACACACACACACACACACACACACACACACACACACACACACACACACACACACACAAGCGCACACACACGCATATACACACACACACACACACACACACACACACACTCCTCATTCCCTTCTTTAAAATCTATACTGTGTGAATTCACACTCTACTGTCATTAGATGGATAAGTAAAAAGTTGGTACGGACACCATTTATTTTCATAATATCTACATCATTTAGCACAACTAAACAGACAGTACAACAATACTATACTTAACAGCTATAAAAATGTATGCAATAAATCTTTACTGAGCTGTACACATATGTGAACAAGCCCATACTAATAATGCAGCAAAATACAAAAATTTAAAACAGAAATGGTATTAGACTTTATTCTCACTCATGATGCTAGCTTTACTCTGGTAAGTGCTGTTAAATAGAACTATGTCTTAATTCTTCCAGCAAATAACATATTTTTTAACTTCCCATGGAAGCTGTTACTTCACACTGCAGAATACCCAGTAATTCAAAAGGCAACATCCTTGCCTTTGATGTCAGATTTTCTGTAGGTTCAATTCCTATTCACATGCTTAGATTCATTTTCCAGTATTGACACTGCAATACAGCATAAGGGAAGGGGTGTTCCACCCTGGTTGTGGTATCTTTCAGGTAAAACATTAAACTAATCTCCAACCTGCCTGTGTTGATGATAGCTCAGGTGTATTAAAAGATCCCATGGTGCTTTTCAAAAAAAAAAAAAAAAAAAAGAGAGAGAGTACATTCATTTTAAAATGTATTAGTAAATTCAGACACTAAAAGCAATGTACAATAAATTTAAATTTTATTAAGAAATACAAATGAAAAAATCTTGGCATGCAAACACTTCAAATAGCTGACCCCTTCCACCATAACCAAGAAGTTAAGAGAACACTAACAATTTATTAAGAAAAAAAAACAACAAAAGTACAGTAACATGAAAAATGTAAAGCAATAAGAACAGAAAAGCATAAAACTACTAACAATCAAAATAAATCGAATCAGCAGAATAAAAATCATGCTCATCACAGAAAATTTTAAATTTTTGTAAAATACCTGCTATAGCCTAAATAGCACTGTATAAAATTAATACCACAGATCTTGAATTTCAAAGGAGCTTCACACATTTTACCATAACTGTATCCACATAATCTACCACATGAATAGGCAGCTATGGAAAAGAGAGAAATTAGATATTCCCTGTAGAAGGACACAATAAATAAGAAACAGGAAAAGTTCCTGATAAATAGAAACCAGGGAATCTGAACATTCTGACAGGAAATGAAAAGAAATGTTCATCAGTTTCAGCTGTGTCACAGTCGGTACAAAGCCATTCTGAAACTGTTTTATGAAATCCATTGCCATCAGTGGGAAGGTTACCAGCAGCTGTTTTCCATATAAAATCACACCAAGATGGAATCTGACAAAATCTGTGAAAACAGAAAAACAGGAGTTAGAAGTGGAGAAATGCACCCATGGGTAGCCTCACTTAATGATCTCACCATATCTGTATCTACTATGAAAGTTAACAGCTCCTTTTTATACTCTTAAAGTCAAAGTCAAAAGTCAAAGAAAACTTTATTGTCATTCAGAACTACACAGCAGTGTAGCTGAACAAAATTACAATGCTTCGTTCTCAATGCAGGAAACAGTTGCACATATAAATAAAGAAAGATTAATAAAATATCACAGTAGAAATTTAGTAAATAGCAATTAGTAAGTAAAGTGAGACAGCAGTGGCCCACACCCATCCCAGTACAGGAGACAAGGAAGACAAGGAACTATATGAAGGTAATATTGTCAAAGTAAAATTTAAACAATAGCAGCATATCTATGATTAGACTGAATTATTGCACAGTTCATATATTGCACTTTACAGTCCTTCAGTGTGTAGGTGAGCTACCTTAGCATTGCACTTGGGTATTGCACATCCATAAAATAAGCCCCTTGATAGGCTAGTTATGTAACAGACGTCATGGTTCCTTTTCCCAAAGAGTTCAACAGTCTAACAGAGAGTGGAAAGAAACTGTTTTTTAGTCATGTGGTCTTACAATGCAGGCTTCTGTATCTCCTGCCAGACAATAGGCGAGTGTACAGACCATTGGCAGGATGTGTTGGATCACTGGAAATCTTTTTGGCCCTGTCTATGCACCGACATTTGTGTAGATCTTCCAGAACAGTAACTTACTTAAACAATGTGTGTTTACTGTATTAGGCACAGATAAATGTAACCATATGACAGAACACATATGCCCTCACAACTGTATTGTTTATTGTAACACAATGTGTTCCTTACAGTATATTTATTTTATGCACCTTTCTTGACCTTGTTACTGTACCTTATTAACATAAGCATTGTATTTACTGTACTAATTTTTGTGACGCTTTTCTCCCTGGCCTCTGCTGAAAATGGGATTCATGCCCAGTCGGACTCTCCCAGTAAACAAATGTAAAATAAATAAATAAATCAAATAAATGTGTGTGTAAAATAATAAGTCATTGCAATGTTACAATAATAGGTCTCCCTACTGCAGAATGAAAAGGGCCACCTCAGTTTCTATTGTAGTATCTCTTATGACAAACCTATGTGCAATAATGAACCACCCCTTTGCTGCTTGTCCAGCAGGGCAATATGCAAAGACCTAGGGTAGAAACTAACAACAACAATTTCCCTAAAACAGACCCCTTTCCAAACATACAGGACATAACAAGGCTGAAAAGAGTAAAGATATTTAGTAGGGTGAATAAGTTCAAACCTTCCATACTGGCTTAAATGTTAAGTAATACCTTTTTGGTGGGTTCTGCCTTGAGTCCAGACCCCCAAAAGAAAATCAAAAATATGCACAGTAAAACAATGTCCAACTGTATAATGAAAGAGTAAATAAATCCAAAATAATAAAAACAAATCCCAACAGCATGGAATACTTGAAAAAGACCTTCCTGTGAAAAATAAATGATAATAACTCTAAAAATAAATTTCTTTTAACCTAGGAAGTTTCTTTCAAAATACAAGTTTCCCAACCAGAAGCCATAACTAAAAAGAAATCAAGGAAAAAGAAATGCCATCCAAAATTACATCTTAACTAAAGCCTACACCCTCAGCTTTATTTAAATCTAAACCAACCCTAGTAATCTTACATTTATATTTAAATCAGACATCTGTTCCTTATCTTTGCAAAAGAGAACCACGGCATCTGTGTAAAGAATCCCCCCACCTAACAGAATGTTAACTTCACATGGAAAAAAATTGTAACCAAATCAAAGAAGCAACCAGTTAAATGGTAGCCTTGCTTTAATCTAGGTGCCATCGGTATACAAAGGTGAAATCACCTCTTCATTATCAGAACTTCAGAAGAATAAAAATAAAATGAAATACAGAAAGATAAAATCTCTTGGAGCAAAACCATAAGTCTGACAAACACCAAACTCAAATGAGTAACTGAATCTAAGAAGCTTGGTAATATCATAAAATAGTAGTTCCCACCTAATGGCACTTTAGAAAGAAGTAAAACAGATCCTGGGAACACTAACAATAAAGGTAATATTCTGTGCCTTAATTCCAAGGTTCAAATAACTGACCACTCAGAGCTGCCAAAGCCAATTATAAAAACGTTATCAAGACATTTTAGTAAGCATTACAAAGTGAGATTGGTTTCCAATTAGTCATCAAATCACTGTGTCCTTTATTTTTTCAGGAAAAAATCACTAAAAACTTCCTTTTGTCCAACTGAAAAAAATAATTATAAAAGCTTCAAGGAATACTGTCCAATCCACTAAAACTATTTCTATTCACCACTGAAAGTATGTAAAATTCCACCAAAGAAAATTCACATTTAAATTCAATGACATTAACTGGTGTCAGAGTAGGAACCTTCCAATGGGATACTGAAGCCTAGAAAACAAGGAAACTTCATCTGAAAAAAAAATGTTGTTAGTAAACATGTTCTAACAAACTTGCCTTGGCAGTCACCAGACAACCATTTAAATCAAATAGTTCAGCCATATTTCTCTTTCTTGATTTTACTCCAAAGCCCAAAAATGATTTCAGCTCTTCAATGCTGCATTCCATGCATGGATCCCCTCAAATTATCTATGGTATGATCCCAGTTATTCTCATTAGGGGTAATATATAATTATTGACCATGGGACAGGTGAGGCCAATCTATAATCAAATGGGAAAGGTTATTTTGAGTGCAAAAAGGGAAATTAGCTAGGCTTAAAATGGCCCACAAGGGCAGCTAGCCCAGTAATTGCCAATGAACCTATAAACCTATAAAAAGGTTAAATTATCTCCTTTTTACCTTCTGAACAAGCAACATTTGTGGTCTCATTTGAAAACAGGCTACAAGCCTAGTGGGACTAATTCAATCAATAATGTACAAATAAATATAAATGATGCACATTTGTTCATATGTAAGCATTCAGCACAATAATTTCCTTTGTTTTAATCTTTTTACAATGACATTTGCATTTCTGTACTGATGAGAACTGGAAACGGTAATCATTATTCCATGCAGGCAGTTTAAAACAACTAAAAACATCAGAATATATTATAGTAAAATATAGACTTGTCCCTAAGACAAACAGCAGTGTGAATGCTTTAGGTCTCAACATAGAGAATTATGATCAGGTCGCCAATCATAACCGACTTATTATATGTTCGAAGAATGGATGCCAAGAAATGTACCTCTCAAGAACACATAATAAGGGGTTATGATAAAAATTCTTAGCAGTGCATGGAGCTTGATCTGCTCCACGTACTACTGGTTACAAAAAAAAAAAGATTCTTAGTGTTTTCCTGGCTTTCAAAGCAGTAAAGCACTTAGTGAGCAAAGCAGTAACACAATCTTTTGTTACAAGCAGTCAGGGACACATTTCCGGCACAGACAGCAGACAGAAACAAATCTGTTTTTAATTCTGTTTCTGCTGTTTTTTGGTGAGCACTGGTAGGTTTAACTGCCATGAGAGATACCCAATCTTAACCAGAGAAGCAGGGGGTGCTTAACAATTGCTAAGATCAACAGAAGCACTTAAGTGATTGGTCTTTTTCGGGATATTAGAGCATAATCACCATGCTCCATGCACTACAACTATATTAAGTTTATGGTTACTCAGAACAAACAGTAGTGCAACTGCTTTAGGCCTTGTGCTCCATGGGCCTGTGATAAATCTACAGTTCATATCAGAACCCCTGCTATAAAGTATTTTCTAAAGAAAATCTCTACCTATATAATAAAAAAATAACAATTCAGATGTATTTTGATCTGTTAGCTTATGCTGAAAAGAAAAACAAACAAACAAAAAATCTAAGTATAGTGAAAGGATTGATTAATTAAGATAAAAAGATCACATCCTACAGTAAAGTGTCACCTGCATAAAGAGTGAATACAAGCCAATGGGCTGTACTTCCTGACAGCCTACTACACAGCTGTCTTCCAGGACAATAAAGTATAAATAAGGCTGCTATAAAATCTTTTACAGATCTGTTTTTAAGTCAAAAAGAATAACAAAAGATATATAAAGCAAAAACAAAAAGCAAGACAGATTGCCAGAACTACACTACACACACACACACACACACACACACACACACACACACACACACAATAATAAGTAGGGAATGGGCAGCAGTAACACACAAACTAATTGTGAATTATGAAGTTGTGAAAAATAGCATCTTCTTAACAGTCAAAACAATGTTAGCGAAATAGTAGGATTTTCAAGCCCAAAATATTTTTGCATAAAAGTCATGCTCTGTTCAGTAGATGCTCTGTCTTTCTAATTTTGTCTGAGTCACTGGATTACCACACAGCTTCACACTCTACTTCCCCACTATGTCACCCACCTGTAAAAGGGGTAGAAGCAAACACTTTCTTAACCAAGGAGTTCCTTTGAAAATACATTAAATATGCATTAACAAAAAACAGCCTCAATATGTTTCTTAAATGGTGCCATAAATGGAGATGCACAGCTTAGAGATCTGCAGTGTTTCTTTACTCTAGTTAGTGACCAGTAACCATTCATAAACCTAATTTAAGGCTATGCCACTCATGAAGGATATTTAGTATTTGTATATGTGTGTGCTCAACATGCACACACACACACACACACACACACACACACACACACACACACACACACACCTATTTTATATATGTATATATTTTATTATTTATATATATATATATATATATATATATATATATATATATATATATATATATATATATATATATATATGTAAATAATATATATTCATACACACACACACACACACACATGTATGTGTGTGTGCCTATACAAACTGTATAAATAATAAAAAATGCATGTAAGTATGTATGCCTCTATCTATATAGATAGATGGATGGATGGATGGATGGATGGATAGATAGATAGATAGATAGATAGATAGATAGATAGATAGATAGATAGATAGATAGATAGATAGATAGATATAGATCTATACATAGACAGGTACATATATAGTTCAACCTGTTCGGTTCCCTGTCATAGAATACTGTAGTTTATCTTAGACCTAGCACATGCAGATCCTTTTCATGTCTTTTTGGGACACACTTGTAACTGATATATCACTAGCTAGTTGTATTCATTCTTTCATGGAGAGGGTGGAACATTGCCTGAAATAAAGGATACAGGGTAGGTGCTCCTGTTCATCAGGACAGCTAGATATATCCCAGCATGGTCCTAACTTGCTACAGTTATGATTACAACAGTGTAATACTTAAGGATTATAATTTGACTCGTTGCTGAGTGATTGTCAGTACTTGTCCATTGTAGCTATGGAAAATAATATTAGTTAATCATCTTACTGAAGCCTAATGAGACTAATTCAATTAACAATAAACAAACAAATAATGTGCAATAGCCATTCTTATATAACCTGAAAATACAAAACTCCACGGTTTCTGAAAGTTGTTTTTGGCAGTTTTAATTCAATCTGTTGACATTGATACAAATAGCCTTTAGTAAACTGACATGCTGCTGACTTGCATTTTGAATAAACATTTTTAAAGGTTCTGTTAGCCTTACTGTTAAAACTATTAATGGATAATATCTATCAGCATGACATTTTAGCTTACAGATCTTGCCTTACTATTTCATTTTGTTTCGATAACTATATAGGTTTGGCTGTTGAATCAGGGTTTTCATGTTCAGTTCATTTACATAGATCTGTCTAAAGGATTTGATTCAATTCCATTTTTGTAATTGTTGAATAATTTATTGTATTGTTGTACGAACCCTTCTTATTATTTTGATTAGAAACTGACTTTCATCGTATGGATTTTGAGTTAAATTTAGGGGAGCACAGTCATGTTGAGAGAGGGCAGCTATGGTGGTGCAGCGGTTAGTATTGCCACTTCACAGCAAGAGGTTCTCTGGTTTGATCTTCGGTTGGGGTGCCTTCTGGGCGGAGTCGGCATGTCCTCCCTGTGGTTTTGTGGGTTTCCTCTGGGTGCTCAGGTTTCCTACCACATCACAAAGACATGCTGTAGGTTGATTGGATACTCTAAACTGGCATGAGTGCATGCATGTATGTGCCTTCTGTGGAAGGTTGGGCACTGGGCTGGCAACTTGACACCATAAAACTTCACTGCCAATCATGAGAGGACAGGTGATCTGCTGTGGTGACCCCTAACCGGGAAAAGAAGAAGAAGAAGACAGCCATGTTGAGAGAACAACAAGAAAAAAGTGCTCTGGGCTAATGGAGAGAATAAAAATCTGTTTTTTAAAAAACTCAGCTTTATTATAGGTTCATAGGTTCATACTAGGCTATCTGCCCAAGGGCATTTATAAGCCTAGCCCATAGTTATGTGGCTTTCACCACCCCTTTAGTTTGAATAAAAACTATGCCTATCATTTTTCTGTGCCTCTGTCAAGCAGTGACACTGAAGTAATCCCTGGGGTATATCTGCGATCTCCCATCCATTGGTCAAGATTCCTCTTGAACAAGGCCAGCGAGGTGCTCTGCCTCACATGTACCGGGATTTTGTTCCACAGCATAGGGAGTCTCTGAGTGATGAATCTGTCCCTCCAGCACGTTCTATTTATAACCGTGTCAAGGTTTAAGTCTCCGCCTTGTGGTTCTGAGGGATCTAGATTTTTGAGGTGAAGCATATTCATCAAATCTGGGTTTGACATGGCCTTATATGTCAGGCACAGGTCACCTCTGAGCAAGCGGTATGAGACAGAATAGAGCTGGAGTTCTTTCAGTCGGGCAGCATAAGACATATTTTTGAGACCCTTTATCCTTTTGGTGAGGAACTTTTGGGGCCTTTCAAGCTGCAGCAGGTGTCTGGTCAGATACTTTCCGAACGGGGCATTGTACTCAATCATAGGTCTAATGAGTGATGAGTACAGGGGGACAATGACCTCCCTTGATCTAGATGTGAATCCCTTCATGATCAGGTGGGCGATATAGAAGGTTTTCCTAACTACTTTAGCAACATGAGTGTCAAACGAAAGGCTACTGTCAACTTGGGTCCCCAGATCCCTGATGACTTTTTCTGTGCTCAGTGGATTGCCACCTATATGGTAGCTATGGGTATCCTTGTTTTTCCCGAAGGGTATGACTATGCATTTTTGGCGTTTAACTTCAGGCCATGGCTCTGGCACCAGTTATCCGTTTCTGTGAGGCCCTTCTGGAGGATATCTGTGTCAGATGTGTTTGACTATGGCCCAGTTTGCAGTCATCTGCAAACTTTGTCAGCCATAACCCTCCTGTGTTTGCTTGTACTTCAGAAAAGTAGATGCCGAACAAGAGTGGACCCAGGACTGAGCCCTGTGGGACACCACTTGTGACAGGCTTTGAGTCTGACATGGCTCCAGCAACTCTGACCCTGTGGGTTCTGTCACTTAGCCAATTTGCAACCCATCTTGTGATGTATGGGTTTACATTCAAGCTGATGAGTTTTTCGATGATACCTGAGTGGGGTATTGTGTCAAAGGCCTTTGCCAGGTCGAGGTAGGCTGTATGGACTGCCTTTCCTCATCAATGGCCTTGGTGACTGTCTCAAAAAGTCAACCAAGTTTAAGAGGCAGGATCTGCCTTTGACAAAGCCAAACTGGGTTGGATCCAAAGTCTGCAAGTTCCCTATGTCTTTATTTATGAGTTCCATTATGATCCTCTCCATGGCTTTGCAGATAAGGCTTGTCAAGCTAATGGGGCGGTAATTTCCAGGGTCTGTGGAGGCACCGCCCTTATGAAGTGGGACCACAGTCGCCGGCGCCACTCCTTGGGTACGTATCCTGAGGTGAGGCTAAGATTAAACAGCTGTCCTAACTGTGGGTTTAATTCCTCGTTGAGTTCATGAAGCACACAGCCGGGGACACCATCCGTCCCATGGATGCTGTGTTTTGCCTTAGTGAGGGCAGTTCTCACCTGGGCATTGGAGATGTTTGGGGGCTACAATCCTCTGGAATAGATATCTCTCCTTTGGGGAGGGGAGATGTTTGCACTGAACCTGTCAGCCAGTATGTTAGCAATGTGTGTAGGTTCAGTAATTTTCACATCATTTTGAACTAATTCTGAGCATATCTGGGAGTTTCCTCCAGGTTTCTAACATAGCTAAAGAAGGCCTTATGATTGTCTTTAGAGTCCTTGGCGATTTTTCTCTCAAAATTTGCCTTGGATGATTTTATGAGAGCTCTTAGTTTTTACTTATAATGATCAAAGGTGTCTTACCTTTCAAGGATTTTGCTCTATCTTGTAGTAGCTTCCTCCTTTGTTGTAGAGCTTGTTTATGGCTGGGGTCCACCAGACTGACGCTTGCCTTTGGTACAGAGAGTCTTAGTTTTGTTTGGGATTGCCTGATCCATGCAGTCCTGTAGGTGCTGGTAGAAGGCATTTGTAAGTGATTCAGCGGTTTGAGTAATGTTTACCACTGGCTCAGGGGCCTTAAAGGAGACCACACTAGTTTTTAGAAGTGTGAAATCGGCTTTGAGAAGTTTTTCACTGTGGTCTTTTTGTTTCAGGTGGGGCGGATGAGACCTCCAGCGAGATTAGTTTATGATCTGATCTCACCAGTGAGGGGTATACTTCGGTGTTGAACATTTTGATCCCATGTTCGTGATGATGAGATCAAGTATGTTTTCTCCTCTTGTGGGGATGGTGACTAGTTGTTCCATGGCATTTGAGTTTATGAACTCCAGGAATCTTTGGGTTAGAGTGTTCGGGCTTGAGTAGTGTTCCCAGTCTATATTAGGGTAGTTGAAGTCACCTAGTATGATGGTGTTTGGAGATACATTTATCCCCTCCAATGTTTTCAGGAAGGCCATGTGAGGTTCCTGAGTTTGAGAGGGTGGCCTGTAACATGCTACAAATTGCAGAGCAGTCTTGCCTATGGTTAATTGCACCTGGATGGTCTCCGATGCATCATGCATTGCCACCAACCTTGAGGTGTGGGTGTCCTTTATGAATATGGACACCCCCCTCCTTTCTTGGTGTTGTCCGGATTTTGGGGCCGGAACGCATGATATGAGGTGAAACCTGTTAGTGCTGGGGTGCTCTCAGGAGCCTTGAACCAGGTTTCTGTCACAGCACAGACATTGATGTTCTCCATATTGAGAAGGGCCTCGAGTGCGTGCATCTTGAGAGTGAGACTTCTGGCATTGAGCAGCATTACCCTTAGTTTTTTCCTTTTGGTGTTCTAGGGTGGTAGGTTTAGAATTTGAGCCTTGCCTAAAAAGGGACTATGGGGGTCGCAAGAGCCTTTGCCAATATCCGAAGCCCAGGGTGACAGGTGCAAGCCGCCCTCATGAAGCAGCGTGGCTTGTCCAGCATGTCATCCCAGGCAGACAGACATTGGATCCCTTTGAATGACACCAGAATTTAAGCCAATTATTAAAGCTGATCATCTTATCACTGTATTGTGGCATCATTCTAGGTGAAGGTAGGATACTGCTCAAGGTCAGGGTCATACCTGCCTGGGCTACATAATCAGAGAGCTCCTCGATGTCCCTTTCATGTAGTCCAAGGAGGTGCGTCTCGGGTCATTGACACCAGCGTGGACAATGACTGAGTCGTACTTGTACCTGCTGTTGAGAGACCTGAGTGCTTGCTATGTGGCAGATTCTAGCGCCCGACAGGCAGCTTACTGTGACCTTCTCCTTACTCAGTCTGGTGAGCGGACGCCAGTGTGTCTGACTATGGAATCACCAATGACAAGTGTGTCCTCAGGACTCCTTTGGGGCTTTTTACCGTTCTTTTTCCTCTGTAATACTTGATTTGCTTTATAAATTTGCAGATTTTTGCAAATCGGGCTATTATATCTAATATTGAAGCTTTCTAGAAAATTTCTTCTTAAATCATATGATAGAATTTTACAAATCTACTTGCATAATTTATATACTGGCAGGTTACCTTCTTGTATACTAATTCTCGTCTGGCATGTATCTCCTTGCCACTTTTTGGTTACCTGCACATCACACAGTGCTTCATCTATTCATAAGCTTCCTGCTCTTGAGGAACCAGTTTTGAGGCATCCATTTAGGCATCATCATCATCAACTGATCTAATCAACCGAAGATCTAAAAAGAACAGAAAACCAACAAATATTGACAATTGAGCTGATAAAGAATGCCATGTTTTCAAACAGGCAATCATTCAGCCTATCCCAGGACTGTAATTTTCTCAGGACAGGGAGTCAGATACTGAGAAGTGCCTTTGTAGTGGATTGGTTGATGGACAGCAATGGGAGTCAGATACTGAGAAGTACCTTTGGAGTAGATTGGTTGACAGCCACAAAAGAAGAATTAACCAAGTGGATGCAGCAGTAGTGGAACTTTGATTGTGCTCACTCAGTGATGTCATGAGGAAGTGAGGGGAATGTTGTTATTAGTTTTCAGCCTAAGGATAGTCTGCACCTCTTGCAGGTACTTTTTCCCTGACAGACAACCAGATAATAGTGTGATGCACTTTTCCACAAATATATTTCAAATAGTGGTAGCACTGCCTATAGCAATATACCAGTCATGTTATTTTATGTATTTAATTACAATGATCATGGGGTGGGGGCTGTAAGCAACAGAGTGAAATATATTACTATAGCCATTATTTCTATCACTTCCTGATGATTCCACAATATAGGTGATCACTGGAAATGGCTCTCTACTTGGGCAACATTCTGATGAAGAAAGCAAACCAAGTAACTATTTGATAATTCCATGATTGTTATGCCATAGGACAATGTTTATGTAAAAGCAGCAAAATTAAATAAATTAGTGTGGTCATTATTTTTTTCTTCATTTTATTTACAAACAAACCTGAAATATATGAACAAAAGGTGGCTACCTTTCATGGTCCGGGATGTGGAGGTCAGTTTTCTGAGAAAGCACAGATCGGTTGTGAATGTTTTGACATGGCTTGCAATTGGTCTATGCCATTTTCATTCTCAACAATGGATCAAATCACTTCTGCTAGCCCAGTTGTCACTATCTGCAAATCCCATTCTGGATAATCCCTCTATTGGGAGAGGTCTTGAAATGAGGAGGAACCCACTGCTCATGAAGGCTCTTAGGCTGTGGTACACAACTGGGCAAGTGGGTGACTTGGAACAGCAGAAAAGCTGTCATATGAAGAGATTTTCTCTGATTCAGATCCCTGTCCTTTGTGCTTCCACTTTCTGGGCTGGGTGGGCAATGGAGGGCCATGCCAAACATGTGTCCCCATCCTCAGAGTAGAGCAGTCATGCATTCTTGTTCTCTTCTCCACCTCCACCCAGTAAATATTTATTTGAGCTCCAGCTTCCTATCTATTTACCAACATTTTGTTTAACATGATTGAAAGGAGTTTTGTTAGGTTTCCTTGATTCTGTGTAAGAAACAACCAATTATTTTGCCCAGTACCAGAGAGAACTTGAGGTTTTTAGTTTTACTTGTGGCAGCATTACCATGTTTGTAGTAATATAAGGGATATCTCTCCTTGTTTCTTTCTCACTCTGACCTTTTTTTCACTTATTGTAAAGTATTCACATGATTTTTATGTAAGCATATTCACTGTATCCTCCATTGTTCATTGGTAACATGTTTATTTTACATTCACAGTGTCTCCCTTTCAGATGTCTGTTGCAAATAAATAGTTCCTTATTATCACTTTCAGCCTTTAAGACCAATATGAAGTTTATAGATAGATCAGGAACATTTGATACAAATAATACGTTAGTTTGTACTTTACTTAACCTAGACTTGTTATACAGCTGGGATAGTTTTAAAAAGTTAAATAGTATTACCATCTATAATGTCAGCTAGACAGATGTTGAAATATTTCAGAAGAATTACTTATTTGTTGAAAATTGATAATACTATTCCTGAAATTCTTAAAATCTGTGTTTTTTTTCTCTTTTCATGTTTTGTGTTTTGGTGCACCTTTCTTGTTTTGTTCTACACTACATTATAGAAAAAGATGTGCAATTAATATAAATTGGAAATAGCTGCATAAACTCTGATTATATGTAAGGAAGCCTAAGATGATCAAGTTACTGCATCTCCCAACATCAATGGAATGCACGCAAAATACAAGCAAAATAAAATATTTAAACATTCGAAATTCTGAAAAACAGAAATGTTCTAGTCAGAAGAGATACAGCTGGAAACAAATCAGATTTAAATAATTAAGATGTATACAATTTGCTGTAGCTTAGAATTTTTCTCTAAGATGGTCTGGTGTAATGCTTCTGGAAAAGTGTACAATAATATTTACGTTTGGCAGCATTACTGTGGTACTGATGGTAGGGCTGAGTTAGTAACATTATATTAACAAAAAAAAATCATTTATAGTCGCTTCCATCTATATGCCATTTAGAGTGTATAAGAAATTTGTTGATGCTGAAAATACCTTAGATGAATAAAACTGAATGTCAATTACCTTAGCTGCTGACTCGAAGAATTAATTCAGTTACAGTGAACAGAAATGAGAATGTCAGGTAAGGGACATAGAGTGTTATAATTGGGTCTCTGATCATAACCATGTTATTATGTGTTTATAGGTTTATAGGTCCTTTGATTTGCAGATATATGACATCACTTGAAATGCAATTTAATGGCAAATATGTTATCAGAGCACCTTGCTACTATTGCATGAGTACACTATGTAAGAATGCTCCCTGTCATTGTGCCTTTGTCATAGGTTCATAGGTTCATAGGTAGGTACTAGGCTATTGGCTCTAGGGCCTATATAAGCCTAGCCAAAAAGGTACCCTGGCTTTTGCCACCTAAGAAAATTATTTTCCTGTGCCCCTGTCGAGTAGAGCCACAAAAGTGATCCTTGGGGTGAATTTCCTATTTCCCATCCAATCATCAAGATTTTTCTTGAAAAGTTCTAATGAGGAGCTTTGTTTGATATAGATAGGTAGTTTGTTCCAGAGTATGGGAAGTCTCTGTGAGGGGAATCTTTCCCTCCAGCATGTTCTGTTTATTGTGGTGACAAGGTTGAGGTCCCTAGAGCATGTAGCTTGGAGGGATTGGTATTTCTTTAAGTGGAGCATGTCCAACAGCTCTGGGTTTGACATAGCTTTGCATGTTAGACAGAGATCACCTCTGAGTAGTCGATATGCAATGGAGTAAAGCTGGAGTTTTTTGAGACAGTCTGCGTAGGGCATCTGTTTGAGGCCGGTAATCCTCTTTGTAAGGTATTTCAGTGGCCTTTCCAGTTGTTGTAGACGTCTTGTGAGGCACATACCAAAAGGGGCATTGTACTCTATAATGGGTCTAATGAGTGACAAGTAGAGGGGAACAATGACCTCTTTTTTCCTGGATGAGAAACCTTTTGTGATGAGGTGTACCATGTAGAAGGATTTCCAGACTACTGTGGTGATGCAATTATTAAAGGAGAGACTACTGTCCACCTGTGTTCCAAGGTCTCTTATTATACTTGGGTATTAAGTAGACTATGTTCATGGGTACAGAGTTTTTACCAAAGGGAATGACAATGCAGTTTTTGGCATTGAGCTTAAGGCCATGGCTTTGGCACCAGGCATTTGTCTCAGTGAGGCCCTTTTGTAGGATGTCCACATCGTTAGGAATTTCGATTATGGCTCCTAGTTTGCAGTCATGTGCGAACTTCATTAGGCAAAGAACTTCTGTGTTAGCCTGTACTTCAGAGAAGTAGATACCAAACAGGAGAGAACCCAGGACTGAACCCTGTGGTACTCCACTTGTCACTGGTCTGAAGTCAAATTTGGAGTCTGTTACTTTCACATTGTGGGTTCTGTCAGTGAGCCAGTTGGCAACCCATCTTGTGACTTAGGGATTTATGCCTAGTTTGGTGATTTTATCTATAATTCCAGAGTGAATGATGGTGTCAAAAGCCTTGGTGAGATCTAAATAGACTGTGTGAACCACCTTACCCTCGTCTATGGCTTTGGTAGCTGCTTCAAAGAAGTCTATCAGGTTTAGGGGATATGATCTGCCTTTTATAAACCCGAACTGGGTGTGGTCCAGAGTTTGGAGATTACCAATGTTTTTGTTTATAAATTCCATGATGATACATTCCATGGCCTTGCAGACCAGGCTCGTCAGGCTAATGGGGTGGTAGTTCCCGGGGTCGGTGGTGGCTCCCCCTTTGTGGAGTGGGATAACCATCACTGTGCACCATTCAGTGGGCACAAAGCCTGAGGTGAAGTTATGATTGAACATGGTACTTAGGTGGGGTGCTGGTTCATTCTGTAGTTCATGTAGAACGCAGCCTGGGATGTTGTCAGGTCCCATGGATGCTGTGTTCTTGGCTTTGGAGAGTGTGGTTTTTACCTGTGCAGCCGTGATTACAGGAACATTGTATTCTTTCCCTATAGAGATGGGCCCTTTAGGGGGTGAGAGGGGGTAAAGTTAGCACTGAACCTATGTGCCAGGATGCTGGCAATATCAGTTGGTTCTGTATATTTAGTGCCATTGTGCTGTAACTCAGAGCAGATCTGAGTGTTGCCATTGAGATTCTTGACATAGATATAGCATGATTTGTGGTTGGCTTTAGAATCAGTGACAATTTTGTTTTCATAACTAGCTTTGGAGGATTTTTATGAGGGATCTCAGCTTCTTACTGAGGCTGACCTGGAAGTTCCTCCAATCATGGGATTTTCCTCTTTTTTGCAATTGTTTCTTTCTTCTGTTGTAGAGTTTGTTTATGGCAGGGGACCACCAGATTGGGTTCCTTTCTTTGGAGGATAGCATCTTGGTTCTGTTAGGGATAGCACTCGTGTAAGTGCTTATAAAGTGCATTTGTGTAGGATTCAACAGTCATACCTCTATTGTCCGTCTGCATTGGTGTTGTGAAGTTTGCCACTTCTGTCTTAAGAAGCATGAAGTTGGATTTGGAGAAATTTTTTGCGATGGTTTCCCTAATGGGGGTGGGGGCGGGGTGTAGATGTCTAGGGTGATTAGCTTGTGGCCGGATCTGAGCAATGAGGAATTGACCTCTGGTGAAAAACACCGGTCGCCCATGTTGGCAATGACCAGGTCTAGGATATTGCTGCCCCTGGTGGGGCTGTGGATAAGTTGATCCAAGGCATTGGAATTTATGAATTCCAGAAAACATGCAAAAGAGTTGGTACATGAGTAGTTTTCCCAGTGAATGGTGGGATAGTTGAAATTGCCCATTATTAGGGTGTTGGATTGTACCCTAATATTTTCCAGTGTATCAAGAAATGAGCAGTGGGAATCCTGAAGCATGGTGGGGGGATCTGTAGCAAGCTACAATTTGGATTGTGGTCTTGCCCAGAGTTAGTTGCACTTGGATAATCTCAGATGCATTATGCTAAGCAACTAGCCTGGAGGTGTGGATATCCTTAATGAATATGCACACACCTCCATTTTTGGTGTTTCAGTCCAGTTTAGGTGGCCGAAAGGTGTGGTATAAATTATAGTCTAGTAATGCAGGAGTGCTCTCAGCATGGATGTCAAGATATTCATCTCGCAGGTAAAACAGAGGTAAATCTTGACATCCATGTCAAGATCACATACTAATGCCTTATGATCAGTGAGACCTAATCCTAACTCTTTGTTGTACATGGAGTTTTATGTACTCCAGCACTACCAGTTTCAGAAAAAAAAAAGTTGAAGTGTTTTACTAGCTTTGAAAGACAGTAAAGCACTTAATGAGTGCTGTCCCATGGACAGCAAATAAATATAATTGCAGGAAAAAATTATGGGCAGTTTTTAATGCTATCCTTATTTAAATAAGTTACTTACAAACTGATGTCTATAAACTTCTGCGGATGCATGAGGAAAGATATTCATGGACCATTGAGAGTGAAAGAACATCTCTTTCCTGTCACTGAACTGTAGCAACACTTAGGGAGTGTATAACAAATGTTACATACCTCTGAAGTCACTGTTTATTAGGTCAGGCCTTGCACAACAGTAGGTTTATCTTTTTTCAGATTTTGGGATTTTGGAGTTAATCGTGGCACTCTGTGCAGTACAAAGATATAAGATTACCTACATACATCACAAATCACCTTTTATTACATTTAATACACTTCATTAAGCCTGAAAACATTCACTTTATCTTATAACCATATTGATATCATAAGCTGCTATCTCAAATGTCAGCAACACAACTATTTCAGAATCTGCATGAATTAATATACTTTTGCTTTATGTAGAATATGAATTAGTAATCAACTTTTAATCAGCTGTGTGTTTTTTAGTTTATTTCTGAGGAAGACTAACTTGAATATAGTTGAGGTTTGCTGCTTGTCAAATATTACTAACAGCTTTCAAAATGGAGAGCAACTCAACATGAACAACCCAAGTTCTCAAGTGTTTTATTCGAACACGTAAAGGTCGACATGATAAGAGCGAAAGCTGTAAACTGCGAATGGCCACTTCCGTGAATTTTTTCCTAGGGAAAAATTTCAGTTGGCTGTAAACATAAAAACAAACTTTAAAACCCTAATCAAGTTCTCTCCGATATGGGGGGCTGTGCACCCCACACCACCCCAAACTAAATACACCAAATCCAAGATCACTCTACATTGGAGAAAGGAGCAATTCCCGATAACGACCAAGTAAATTTTTTCACAGGAAAAAATTTGCGGAAGTGGCCATTCGTGGTTTCCAGCATTCACTCTTTACGTGTCGACATTTAAGTGTTCGAAGAAGACTCTTCTTGCATTGTCTACCATTTAAAAAATACATATTCTTTTCATTTGCAATAGTCCTCAAGCTGTACATTAATTGTGCACACCTCTTTCAGTGTCACGTGCACACACACACACACACACACACACACACACACACACACACACACACACACACACACACACACACACACACACACACACTGTGCACTGGTGCTATAATGTTTCCAAAAAGGTGCATTGTTTAAGAGTAGTAGCACTCAGAAGCCATATAGAAAACCTCTTATGACTACTCCCGATGACATGTTTTGTCACTGATAACAGCAGTGATCAGAGATAACTGTTTGAAATGATAGCAGTGATAGAGCTAACTATAAGATGGAATGTTTAATATCCTTATACAAAGTCAGCTATGTGTTCCATTATTTCCAATCTGTTGACAGACATAACAGTAATTGTATTAATGCATAAGCACCTTGGATGGCACATTTAATTTTTACATTTATTAAAAACATATATAACTGAAACTAATACTTTCTAGGTGAGAGGAAGGAAGGCATATATCTTCTTCTTTTTCCCGGTTAGGGGTCGCCACAGCAGATCACCTGTCCGCTTATGATTGGCAGTGGAGTTTTACAGTGTCAAGTTGCCAGCCCGTTGCCCAACCTTCCACAGAAGGCACACACATGCACACACACACCTAGGGCCAATTTAGAGTGTCCAATCCACCTACAGCATGTCTTTGGGATGCGGGAGGAAACCGGAACACCCGGAGAAACCCACGTGACCACAGGGAGGACATGCAGACTCCGCATAGAAGGCACCCCAGCCGAGAATCGAACCAGAGAACCTCTTGCTGTGAGGTGGCAACGCTAACCGCTGCACCACCGTGGCCGCCCAAGGAAGGCATATATATTTCTTGCAAATTGGAGAAATTGCTCAGAAATGGCTTCAGAATTTTGAGAACTTGCAGCACGGTTCAGGAAAACAAGACAACCACAGCAGAATTGGTAAAGCTATATATAACAAGTTCTCCTCTAACCTTCAACCCAAATTACTGGCTTTGGTCCACATACTCACAATTTTAATGGAACTTCTGCATTCTTATACTTGTGAATTTTAAAAGGGCTGCAGTAATGCTTCGCCTACATAGAGGTTCATAAGTTCAAAGGTTCAAAGGTTGATTCTAGGCTAACAACAACTAGGACCCTTATAAGCTTAGCCATGGAATCCAAATGTGATACACAAATTTGACTTAGATAGGGGGTGATTTACTGACTGCCTCTGCCAATTCAAGACACAGGCAGCATATCAGGGGAAAATTTCTGATTACCCATCCATTGGTCCAAGTTGTTCTTAAATAGCGATAGAGAGGAATTCTGCTACATATGGATGGGGATCCTGTTCTAGAGAATATGAATTCTCTGAGAAACAGATCTGTCTCTCCAACCTTTCCTGTTAATGTCACTAGCAAAATTTACATCTTTTAATCTAGGTGTTCTGATGCTGTTTGTTTTGCAGATGTGCAAAAGGTTCATCAAACAGGGTCCAGGTATGCCTTATATACCAGGCAAACATCAGCTCTCAGAAGTCTGTATGATACCAAGTAAGGAGATGGGGCTTCGAGGCAATCAGTGCAGGACATTGTTTTTACTCCCTGCATTCTTTTTGTAAGAAACCTTTGTGGACATTCCAGTTGCTCCATGGGTCTGGCCAGGTACATATCAAAGGGGGCATTATACTCTATGATGGGTCTGATGACAGCCAAGTACAGTGGTATTATGGCCTCTGTGGACTTAGGTGCCATGCCCTTGCTTATAAGATGAGCAACACAGAAGGATTTTCTTACTACATTGGGCACATATTGTTTGAAGACATAGTACCTCCAAAAGAATCTTGGAACCAAATACAAATGTTAAACCATCAAAAACCAAATCCAAGAACATTGCAGCTCCAGAAAATGTTTTATTGTAACAGATTTAGCGCTTTTGTCTAGCTCATTCACAGACTTCTTCAGAATCAAATAAACAATACAACTGCCCCCTATTTGTCTTATTCATTAAAAATCACGACCAAAGAGTAAATTAATACATATCCTTAAAAATTCACTAAACACAATTGTCAAATCATAAAACACAATTATAAAAAATAATATGCAATAAATGAATGAAAAAGGAAAAATAATTTTGAAGTGAACTTAGACATGATGTCATTAGTTAAACTTTGTAAGACAAAAGTCTTAAAATACTGGCTAGTGAAATTAGTTAAATCTGTTACAATAAACCTTTTTCTGGAGCTACAGTGTTCTTCCTGGATTTGGTTTTTGGTGGTTTAACATTGTTTGAAGGTTAGGTTCCATGAGTTCCCAGATCTTGACTAGTGAATCAATTTTCAGGGGGGGGGTTTATTGATATTTTTAGCTTGCCAAGTGCCTGTTACCTCATGCAACATCAGCACAAAATCCAAACAGCAGAGTAAAGCCAAAATTCATATATATGATACAACAAAAAGAAACAAACTCAGCGGCACAAAAATAAAATAAATTGTTTAATATAACAACAAAGCTTTCAGGAAAACAACCCTTCGCAAGTAACATTTTCTTTTTAAATACATTTCCTAAAATAACACAGTCAATAAAAAAACACCAGTAATAACAATTGCTGTCAGGCAATAAAATTCTTAAAGGACCACATAGTTCAGTTTAAGTACATTTGTCTATGTTTTAAAATCGGTTTCAGTGACACTGTTTAAGTCCACGTATGGAATCAGCCTGTAACTGGAGAATCCAATTGTATTCTTTTATTTCCAGTTTGTTATTTGTGTCCCCTCTTCTCAAATTTTTATAAACTTTATCTATCCACTCTAAAAGAAAAAACATGATCACAATAATTTTCGCTAATATGCTTAGCTGAAGAATTTGTACAAATATTTCTTCTGATGTCATATCTATGTTCTATAATCCTATCCTTCAGTTTTCTTATGGATTTTCCTACATAAAAACTTGTACAAACATTACAGGCTTCTAAATATACAATATTTGTAGAGTCACATGTCCCAGTAGAGTTCAAAGCATATTTCATTTTGGTGTTAAGATGAGTAAAAGTACTATCTCTATTAATAAAATTGCAAACAGCCATATTACATAATACTCATCCAATCCAGCCTTTTCTTTATCTATGAAGAGAATGGGACAAGCTTCCATTCCCAAACATATTAAATAGGACAGATCCAGGACTGATCCCTTTGGGACACCAGTGACATCACTTGGGTACATAGTTACTAGTCTTGCAGTCCAAGTGACCATTAAAGAGCATAGGCAAAATGTCGTTACCCTCCAAGCATTGTCTGGTTAAGTGATTTGCTCAAGGTCACAGTCAGCAAATGAGGGCTGAGGGAACCAAACATGTACCATAGGAACAATAGTTCACAAGCTTAACCCTCTGCACCAAGACACTTGGTTTTTGGCCCACCCCACCAATGCATTATACCTTCTAAAAAACTTTGACACCTGATAGCATAATTTGATTCCTGCTACTAACCCTCCAGTTGAATCCTTGGAATGCTAAACTCTTTGTTGCATACTTAAAATTTTGTTTGCTGTTCCTGCCATCCTCTCACATTCATTCTGAGTGTTCGTGCTCAGTGTTCCAGGTTTCTGAATCTGACCCCTCATCCCTATAACTCCAGTATATTTTATACCCTTCAGTTATCATTTCAGTGTTGTTTGACTGCAGAAAATGGTATGCAATCATTGGTCATTAAACATATATTTTAACAGAAATGAAAATATGGGAAGCAGCCCATTGTAGTTTGAAGGGTTCACAAGGAGAGGGCCTAACCAAAAGCTAAGTTAATGGTGTTTGAACCCAAATATGCTTATATCACATGGTAATCTCTTTATTCAAATCATCAAATAAATATTCAGCAGAAAATGAATAAATGTTTACTGTATGTCCACTTCTATATAGTGGTAACTTAAATTTCAAAGACTAAGACATTTATTGTCTGTGTTAAAAAAATACAGGGATACCCTGTCAATGAAATAATTGGGAATTATTTTGATGGTTTACTAATTAACACTTCCCTGATATGAAGCTTTTTTTCATGCACTCTATAGCAGAAACATAAACACTGTTTAACAATCAGGGTCTCACATGAAAAATATTAGTGAAAAATAAGAGATTATTTCATAATAGGTCTTGTCTCACATGAAAAATCTTAGTGAGAAATAATAGATTATTTAATAATATGCAGATATTTAATGGTCTTCCCCTTGGTCTTCTGTTTGTTCTCAGAGATGTTTACATTGTTATAACTGTGTTATACGTAGTTCCCTGGCCTGGCTAAGGCTGTTCTTCTCAGGTTAAAACTGTAACAGCCTAAGAAAGCTGCTACAATTTTATTTAGCATTTATGTCTTCTATAATTTGATGTTTAAAGTACCAAGCTGTGCTAATCATGTTTTATTTTTTATTTTTCTTCGTATATGTTAGATTCACTGTGAAGAATATTTAAAAGGCAACATGAGTAAACAATTTGTAGCAGGCATAAAACCAGTCTTTTTTTTATGATTCTCTTAAAATTGAGTTCCCCAAAGCTGCAGAAGATATAGCAAAATAGGCATTGTGTTATATTTTTTCTATCAAGACAAAGAGGAGGAATGTTAATTAGAAAACTAGCAAAATAAGTCGTAATGAATTAATTGGCAAAATATCCAAGCATTTCTTGCACAAGGCAATAAATGCTTCCGACATTGAAATTTACATTACTACACAATAGAACTGGTGTATACTCAAACAAAATCATTCTTTAATGGGCTAGTTGGATGTTATGAAAACCATGCAGGGTTCTGGTGTATGTTTATTGTTAGAACACTTTTTACCTGCTGTGAGGAGTGCTCAGCAGATTCATGCAGCTAAATTAAATTTTTCGTTTTAAATTAAAAATGGTCACATAGTGTTTTATTGGTAGAGTTTCATCAAATGTTTTCTCAGGTGAGAACTCAATGTGAATCTCAACAAATGCAGTGCTGAAATTATATGCCTCTTGTGTTTCTTCACAATTCAGGAATCATACAGCAGGTATTATTTAACTTTAGGCTAAGCAAATGACATAAAAAAAAAAAAAACATTTTCTGCAGGGACCATGTGTGTGTGTGTGTGTGTGTGTGTGTGTGTATGCACTGCCACACACTTCTGTGCATTTTATCTGCTAAAGTTAATGCAGTAGTATCATGCGAGCTTTACATGGATGTCATATTACCCCTGTGTATTATATTCTGTAAATGTGTTTTGTACAACGATTTACCTTCTGAAACTGTATGAGATGCAATCCTTTCCAAATTAACTTTTATACAGTAATTCAGGTGGCTGCAGATGATACACAGAAAAGAAAATATTAACTAGAGCAGGACATACTTCCTGTGTAGCAATCAACTTTCATCTCAAAAGAAAATATTACTCTGCCTTTATTACTTCTGTAATGAACACAAACCCATCCCTGTTGTAATAGGGTACTTGTATATGTATCAATACAATTTCTTTGAGCAGTAAAAATATTCAGAATATGTAAGTGCATGTTCTCAAAAGCAAGCACTTCATTGTTTATTTATCGGATCAGTAAATTCGCACTATTTCATAAGATGAAAATGAATTACACTCTCATAGCTATAACAAACAGCGTGCTAATAAAATAACAGTAACGGGTAAAATTCATGGGAGTTTAGAGCTGGAAGAGGATAAATGAGAAGCTGGCAATGTCTGTGTGCGTTTTATTTAAGTCACTTGTGCTATATTACAGTAACAGATACAACTTGTAATAAGCATTTTACACTGGCTGGGAACAGCGCTCCCTAATCATTCCCCCCTCCCCCAATATATTCGTGCACACACACACACCCACACACCCACACACACACACACACACACACACACACACCCACACACACACACACACACACACACACACACCCACACACACACACACACACACACACACACAACACACACACACACACACACACACACACACACACACCCACACACACACACACACACACACACACACACACACACACACACACACACACACACACACACACACACACACACACACACACACATACACACACACACACACACACACACACACACACACACACACACACACACACACACACACACACACACACTCCTCAGAGTTCATCAATTAATTGCTCAATGTTTTCTGACTAGCTACAAGTATTTACAGGGATATTACACACAACAATATTGACTTACATGTATCATTTCGCTGGTCTTCTTTGCTGCACATAATATCCCATTACAACAGATATAGATAGAAATTACTAGCCAGGGGGATGAGTGTTTCCCCCTTTGGTTTAATCAGCTACATAAGCTATTTCTGTCATTACATTCTGGTTTAGCCGCAAACAAGCAAATGAGTAACCTTGATGAAAACACTGTTCTGCCAGCGATTAAGATACTACATTCTAATGATGGTACATCTGCCAGCGATTAAGATACTACATTCTAATGATGGTGCGTCTGCCAGTAATTAAGGTACTACATTCTAATGATGGTACATCTGCCAGCAATTAAGGTACTATATTCTAATGATGGTACAATGGCTGAAGCAGGTCATGTGGAAATGGTCCAGTGATTAAGGTACTACATTCTAATGATGGTACATCTGCCAGCGATTAAGGTACTACATTCTAATGATGGTACATCTGCCAGTGATTAAGGTACTACATTCTAATGACGGTACATCTGCCAGCGATTAAGGTACTACATTCTAATGTCGGTACAATGGCTGAAGCAGGTCACATGGAAATGGTCCAGTGATTAAGGTACTACATTCTAATGATGGTATGTCTGCCAGAGATTAAGGTACTACATTCTAATGACGGTACATCTGCCAGTGATTAAGGTACTACATTCTAATGAAGGTACAATGGCTGAAGCAGCTCACATGGAAATGGTCCAGCGATTAAGGTACTACATTCTAATGATGGTACAATGGCTGAAGCAGCTCACATGGAAATGGTCCAGTGATTAAGGTACTACATTCTAATGATGGTACAATGGCTGAAGCAGCTCACATGGAAATTGTCCAGCGATTAAGGTACTACATTCTAATGATGGTACAATGGTTGAAGCAGCTCACATGGAAATGGTCCAGTGATTAAGGTACTACATTCTAATGATGGTACAATGGCTGAAGCAGCTCACATGGAAATGGTCCAGTGATTAAGGTACTACATTCTAATGATGGTACAATGGCTGAAGCAGCTCACATGGAAATGGTCCAGCGATTAAGGTACTACATTCTAATGATGGTACAATGGCTGAAGCAGCTCACATGAAAATGATTGACCACAAAGTCACAGATAACATAGGTACCAATGTTATTCGCTTGGTCTCATTTCACTGAAAAATAAACTGCTTCATTTGGCTACTTGCCACAGCCATTCATAATCAGTAAATTTAAAAAAACACAAAATGGTGCAGTGTCAACCAGATAAACTTGAAACCAAAGTAAATCAATGCCAAACAAGGGTCCAGAAATGGTCCAAGAATTCATTTTTTAAAACAACAAAAATTAAATGAGCATTTTCATCTCATACAACAGACTTCATCAGAAATTTCTATTGGGCTACTACAAGGCACTGAGCATGTCATTTATCCAGACAGTTCTGCTAGATCTCCAGTCAAAATAGGTGTAAAGCTATTTGGAGAGCCTGGTGAACAAAACATGTATAATTATGTATCTAAAATTTTAAAATGTTTATACTAAAAAGGATTGTACAAGCAGCAGAATAAATAATACTATGTTAACGGAACATCATGGTTAATATCTGGTGCAAGCATATTAAAAGAACAATTGTTATAGTTAAGAGCAATAATTAAATAAATTAATTAATAAATACATAGAGTTAAAAATAATTTCCTATGTGGTGTTTAAATAAATAGAGGTGGTAGTTCAGGGACTTTTCTTTAAAACCGGTCATATTTCAGGATCCTCTCAAAGGAAACCTACAAGTCTTATGCTCATGTCAGGAAAGGACCTGGGCAAAAGTCAGCCTCTCAGAATTTACCAACACGGCCTTGGAACAGCCATAGTATCATCAGCTGATGACCAAAGGGACGTAGCCAGGAATGAAGGCACAACCTAGTCTTTCAAAGCTGAAAAGCTTAGATTGTGTAGGGCTCAAAAGGTCAAAAGAAAGATCTTAAACAGTGGCTTGGCAGTGACTAGGCAGCACTACAGAGACATAATGTGAAAGGAATGGGAATTCCTATTGGAAGATGTTTACAAGGAATGGGAATTCCTAATGGAAAATGTTTACAAAGAATGGGAATTCCTAATGGAAAGTGTAAACAATGCCATTTGGCACTCCCCATACATGTGCCTATTCTCCATCAGGCAGCCTAAGGTAAAGGGAGTTGCTATAGTTCAGCTAAGAACATACCAGTCCAAGGATCGCTGTTGTCAGGACCAGTGAAAGGACAAGATTTTGGACACGAGCATTTTTTTTTCAGATTGAAATATGATGTCAGTAACACCCAATGCTTGACCCAAGTGTCAAGTCTGTCAACTAGAATCACATCTAGAACATGGCTATGAGAGGACACTGTATCCCCATACACTGCGGGGGATGAAGATGAAGATGGGATGCACATGTTGGCATGCAACATGATCACCTCACCCGTACCCCGGTTAAGCTTCAGTCGACTTCCAACATCCATTATAGACTTGACTGCAGGCACTGCTCAGGTATGGCAAAGTAAAGCAGATACAGTTGAGAAAATGAGAGCTAGAGGTGGGTATCATCCACGTTTCACAGATAAGAGGTGGGTATCATCCACGTTTCACAGATAAGACATAGTTTTCTGTCTAATGACGTGTGTACAATAAAATGTTTTTGCTGTTATTTGGTAACTTTCCTTCGACTTTTTTTCTGACAGTTTGAGGCAAGGGTATAACTTGTTCTGGTTCTCTCTCTCTCTCTCTCTCTCTCTCTCATGCGCTCTCTCCCTCTAATGACCTAACTAAGGGGCACTATACCCACAGAGAATAAGTTACTACAAAATTCGGACCTGTGACATGTCTGTGTGACCACCAGAGGAGTTAATCCCTGACACCTCAGAGGACTCTTAAAGTGCAGTGATCCACCATTCTGAATGTAGCTGAGAGATCAAGGAAGACCAAGACAGAATATAACCTCTGATCTGAGAACATACTTAAAAATGTAAACTGGAGTCCTTAGTAAATAACAAACATTCTGCAAACTAGCAATGCCTTCAAGCAGTATTCTCTTTGTTTAATTTTGGTTATAGTGACCGTGTTATATAGTCATGCAGTCCTCATGCATGTTACACCTGATATAACTAGAAGTTACTGTTGTATATATATATATATATATATATATATATATATATATATATATATATATATATATATAAAAAATAATAATCTTTTATATATATATATATATATATATATATATATATATATATATATATAGATATATATTGCTCCTGTCTGCTGTTTATATTCATTACCTTACCTTACCCCTCAATAACCCCCCTTGTTCTGCTGGGTCTATCCATGTCTGCTTTAATTCTTTAGTAATTCATCACATCTTCCTACTCACTTTTCAGTCTGTTGTTTCCACCTTTCATTTTGTTTGCTTTTAATTTTCTCCTTATTATGGTAAGGACTTTTCTGTCCCGCCCATTTCTCATCACCCTCTACCTGCCTTTCTAGTGCTTAGCTATTTATGCCTTCAAAATCTATTACCAGCAAAGTTTGCATTATTAGCACCCTCTCCTCCTATCATCCTCCACCTTGCTCTGTTACCCACATGCAAAATTTCTATTCATTCAACATTTTTGGAATTTTTTTTAGATCTTCAGTACCTTTTTCCATACCTCTTGAGGTCCAGTTTGCATTTCCAGAACATGTGGACCATTCCTGCTGCCTCCTTGCTCCATCTCCAGCATGCATTGTTTTTTTTTCTTTCCCCTTTTCTAACCTCTTTGGGGTAAGATGCCCATCACTGAAGTATTTTTATTTTTCAAACTCTAATTCCATGTATTTGTTGCAGTTTCTTTATCACCTTTACTGCCTTCTACCATTTACCATTGTTAGTTTACATCCTCTGTCTATCTGCCCTTAACTTATGTGATAGTCGCTTCCACTTCCATTTCCCCCAGGCCATCATATATCACTTTATATCTTGAATTTTCATGGTCTTACATTTACTCCATGGTGTCTCTTAAAATTTTCTGTATGTTGCTTTTCCCATTTATGTATCCTTACCCCTCCTCCCCACCTCTTCATAAGTACTAGACTAACTGTCCTTGTAGGCCATTTTAAGTCTAGCCAATTACCCCATGTGAGAATCAAACCCTACAGCTTGTGTCTGTAAGGTAAACACCTTAACCATTATGCCAACTTCCCTCTCTCATATGGTCTCTCTTATGGTCATATAGCTCCACTACTCCTTGTCCATACATTCTATTGCTGTTGTTAGTTCTGCTGGTTTCTTAAGTGCTATCACCATCTCTTATTTCTTTTATTAAATCTTGCTACTATCTTATGCTAAGATGTTTACAGATTTCTTCATGTTTTTGCCTGTCCTAACTCCAGATCCTCTTTCCCTTCTAGTTATCTCCCTATTTAGCATATTCCCCTTTTTGTCACTGTGGTCTCATTTCTTTTTCTATACTTTTCCACTACTCTGAATTCTTTACCTTTTTGTTTCCACGTTTCTAACCCCTCTGTCCACCTCATGATACTGAACATTACTGTACTTGTGAGGATACGGAATAGCCCCCTTTCTCCTTTCTTTCATCTCAGCCTTGTTCTTCTTCTTTCTAAACATCTTCCCTTCCCTTTTCAACACTCTTAATTACTTTTATATACTCTGTAAGTTTTTCCTGTTACATTTCTTAGCATGTGCAGGATTATTGGCTGCGCCATTATTTTTATCATGCTATTTCTCATTAACTTTGTGAAGGCCTTGCTGTCCTCTTCATCGTACACATCTTCGACCTTGTTTCCTTCATATTCTTCTCACTGGGATATTATGCCTTTTGTATCCCTCTGCCCACTACATTTTCTCTCCCTCGTACCCAATCTAACAAGGACAGTTTTCTTCTTATTTCATCTCAGTCCTGATCCCAATTCATGCCAGTCAAAGACTGGTAGTCCTCTTGTCAAGGCTTTTCCTATATCCTCAGATAGCAGCATACAGATCGTATGCATAAACTATGAACTGCAACTTTTATATTTCTTTCCTACTTCAAAGTAGTTATTTATTTCTCAACATCAATTGCTAGTGCCATGATCACCAGATTGAATAACTCTGGAGTTGACAGACATCCCTACCTTTTTCCTGTGGTAATTTTTCACCATGTCTGATACCCTTACATTTAACATTATTGCTATTTCTTGGTAGCTATTGATTGCCCTGAAGCATTTTAAGAATCTCTCCCATACTCCTTTCGTAACCAGGACATCCCATTGAAGGTCTCACCCTACAACGTCTAAGGCATTTTAAGATCAAAGAATACACTCCTTTCCTCTCCTCTTTCCTTTTGTCTCCTTCCATGAAATCTGTCAGCTTCACTAGTTTTCTTCTGTCCTTCTGCTTCTAACAAGTTTGTTTTATCCTTCTTTAGCAATTTGTGGTAGTTAAGTCATCTAGTCACTAGTATCACAACTTGTATGTTTATGACTAGATTAATTACTCAGATCAGCCTATAATTCCTTGCTTCAGTTGGTTTCGCCTTTCCTTTGTGATTAAAACCAACTTTGCTCGTCCTGCTTTATTTCACATCTTTCTCCTCTGTCTTCCAATGTCCATAACCTTCTACCTTCCCATTCCTTTCCTGCCACCTCTATAGAAGTTGTTACAATCACCTGACTGTTTCTGTTTCTCTGATTTCTCTTTTATCTTACAGAATTTATTCATCCTCCCTTTTAAGTTTTGGTACCTCTCTGCCTTCTTCTTTGGGTTTTTATTTATTTATTTATTTTTGCTAATTTTCTCTCCTCTCCCATTACCCAACAATAAACTTTACATCACCACTGTTCAGCCTATGAGGTTGTCAAGATGTTGGTTTCTAATTCAGTTATTACTGCCATTTCTTTCAATATTAATTTATTCTTATCCTCTGTACTCTTCCAACTCTCCTTCTGAATTTTTGACTCACAATTCTAAAACTTCTCCATCTTTTTAGCTATGTGTTCCCTCTTCCTCCCTCTTCCTTCCTTCCTTCCCTCCTTCCTTCCTCCCTTCCTTCCATCCTCCCTTTCTTCCTTCCTCACTCCCTTCCTTCCTCCCTTTTTTCCTCTCTTCCTTCCTTCCTCCCTTCCTTCATTCATGCCTTCCTCCCTCCCTTCCTCCCTTCCTTCCTTCCTCCCTTCCCTCTTTCCTTCCCTCCTTCCTTCCTTCCTTCCTTCCTTCCTCACTCCCTTCTGCCCTTTTTTCCTCCCTTCCTTCCTGCCTTCCTCCCTTCCTTCCTCCCTTCCTTCCTTCCTGCCTTCCTCCCTCCCTTCCTCCCTTTTTTCCTCCCTTCCTTCCTTCCTCCCTTCCTTCCTGCCTTCCTCCCTTCCTCCCTTCCCTCTTTCCTTCCTTTCTTCTTTCCTTCCTTCCTTCCTCCCTCCCTCCCTCTTCCTTCCTTCCTTCTCATGATTTCCCCTTGATTGCTGCCTTTATTATATCCTGCCAGTGTTCGCCAACTTATTCTCCAGCGTTCTCATTTTTTTCTCATTTCTTCTTCTCTTGTATTCTGCAGCTCTTTTGCCTTTTCCTTTCAGTTACAATGTGTTCATTTCTACCCTTTGCCTCTAGTCTGCCTTCTTCCCGTTTCATCTTCATTGTCATAGCTATATGGCCTTAGATGTGCCTTTCTTTTATTTTTATATTTCCAGCTTCCGCACCAAGTCTCCTTTCCATGTATCCTATCTAATCTGATGGCCTGCACTAATTTTTCCTAACAAATGTATATTATCTTTATTCTGGGTAGTTGTCTCTCCATATGTCCCTCTGTCCAATTTCCCCATTTTCACTTCTAGATAACACTTCCTTTTCAGGTGGCATATCCTCCATCAAAATACTGTCTCCTTTTCTAGGTCTGTCATCACCAATCATTGCATGCTTCCTAATGTCAATAAATCTGCTGAAGACCTTCTTTTTATCTATATTTGGGGATTATAGGTTCATTTTTCCATCTGATATTCTTTATCATTCTCTGCCAGATTTCCTTCTCCTTGACCCCTTTTCCACACCTTCTCTGTTGCTAACAGCATACCAGCAACCCCCTCTTTTTCCATCTTCTACTTTATTATCCATTTCCACTTTAGGTATTGGGAGCTCAGAACTGTTTTTCCCCTCACTTATCTCCAGTTTTGTCTCCTGAAGTAGAAGTGTATCCTTTAATCATAACTAAATGGGCTTGCATTTACTTCTTAATATAACTAGATGACCTTCTATTCCCAAAGTCCTATATTACTGTGCCTATTGTGTTCTTTTAATTGACTTCTTCCTCCCCCTGGTGCACAACCCTTCTTCATCCATCTCTAATGATTGGATTAAATCATACAGGCTCTCCTTCTGAGTTAAACTTACTATTCCTTTGTTAACACCTATGATCTGCCCCCCCCCCCCAGTGTACAAAGTGCCACCCAGCAGTATATGGTGTTCTTCTCTGAAGTTTAGTTAGTGTTTCCTGTCTCTCCCTGTTCCATTCCAAACATACTTGCATTGTTTGATTTCAGGCTTTCTTACTTTGCATCCTTTTCATTTTTCCACTTTTGCTCTTTTTACTTCCCCTAGAGCATCTTCATATTCCCCTCCCCTCCCTGTCCTACTTTGTGTTATTCCCTTCAGTGACTCTGCTTGATGATTGTTCTATAACCCCCTAGTCCCTCATTCATCACAGTTATTCTCTGACAGATGCATTCTCTATTTTCTGCTCTTTCATTTATCTGCTTTATATTTAATTTCCACTGACTCTGCACTAAGCTAGACAGACTAACCAAGAGCTGGTGTTACCATCAGGTATACTTTCATCTACACTCTGACTTCCTTTTCTCCCACCACTCATGCAGTTCTTTCAAATATATTTTATGTTCCCCTTATGGTCTCTGTTAATTATATCCCCTAACCATCGCCTTTGTACAGTGTACAGTCTTAGGCTTATGCACTGTATAATAAACCAGGAGAGTGCTTAATTTTACCTGGTTATTTCTAGCTCTTCAGTCTTTCTGTAGATCTGTTTTAGTCTGTGCTGTTATGTGTTGTCTTATAGGCAGTTAGTAGACAATCTGTTTCTCCTTGTTCTGTCTCACCCTCATTTATTTATTTATTTATTTGCATTTTTGCACTTTCAGGCTTCCATATTTGATGGTGCACTCTATTTCTGAATTCATTTGCATTCCCTTAGCTTTTATCCAGTCTCTCTGTGGTTTCCAGTCCCCTTCTGTATTGTAAATATATTTCTGCCACAGTTCTGTCAATTTTCTGTAACCCCTCTCAACCAGCACACATCCTTCCAGTGTCCTGAAGTGTGTGTGTGAATTTGTCCCAACATGAGTGTTTCTTCTATTGTGGTCTCCACTCTAGTTACCATCAGATCTTTTTCTGTAAGTCTTCATGATGTAACCCCCTTTACTGGCCTGTCACATGGCTTTGGCTTTCTAATGTGTGGCTGGCTTCTCTGTTTTCCTGTCTTCTGACTTCTTTTCCCCAATTTTTCAGTTAAACTGGCTTCCTCTGTTTTCTCTTGGTCCTTCCATTTGCCTTTTCTTTGGCATATTTTATTACACGTGTGCCTTTTTCCCCTGCAGGCATCTCTGTGTCAGATATTTGCTGCCCGTCTCTCGGCTCCTACTCCTTCCATACCCTGGGTCCTGGCTTCTCCTCCCTCCATGCCTTGTCTCCAAGCTCTTCCTCCCTCTCTGTCCTTGCTTCTCCTTCCTCCATGATCTGTCTCCTGGCTCCTCCCTAACTTGATCTGTCTCCTGGCTCCCCCTCCCTCCATGACCTGTCTCCTTGTCCGCCCCTCCAAGTCCTGTCTCATGACCACCCTCCATGACCTCTCTCCTGCACCCACTCCATGGCTTGTCTCCTGGCTCCCCCTCCTTCCATGACCTGTCGTATGACCCCCATGACCCCTCTCCTGTTCCCCCTCCATGTTCTGTCTCCTTCTCCCCTTCCATCCATGCCCTGTCTCCTCCCCCTTCCTCTATGACTTGTCTCATGATCCCTCCCTCCATACACTGTCTCCTGGCTCCCCCCTTCCACGCTGTGTCTCCTGGCTCACCCTCCCTCCATGCCCTGCCTTCAGGCTCCCCCTTCTCTCCATGCCCTATCTTCTGGCTCCCCCATCCCCCCATGCTCTGCCCCCTTCCATGTCCTGTGCAGGCTTCACTCTTATTCCATCTCTCATAGATAATTTAACTGTTTTACCTACAATCTGTGACTCTGGTTACCGCTTTTGGTTATATTATTAATAAATTGTTTAGTGTCTGGCTCAACCTGTGATTTGATTCTTCGATCTTTCCACTGCATAGTTAATATGACAGGATGGCTTACACATACAGCTGTTGCTAAGGCTTTCAATTAATTTATTTTGGGCAGCACTGTTTTCATTGCCTGAAGAAAACATCAGAAAAATCTAACATAATTTAAAAAAAATACACATTTAATTGTAAGAGATTGCCTTTTGTGATTTAACAAGTCTAACAACTTCCTGTTTTGTTTTAAATTAAAGCATGCAAATTTGTACATGCCTGGAAACTTCTACTTTTGTTGTACTTCTCTTTCCAACACTGTGGATTCTTTCTTTTGAGAGCTGTTTCAAGTTTGTCATGATGAATCTTTCTTGTTGCAACATCAGAACTATTTCTCCAGTTCCAATTTAGGTTCATTTTCTTGAAATTCTAAGATACAAGTGCTGATTCATCTAAATCCGTTAGGTTATAAAGTTTTTGATTTTGCTACTTTATAAACATTTCTAGTTCTCTGGTCCTCATACTGTGCTCCTAAATTTCTGTTTTTAGCATGGCTTTGTAATTTTCCAGGTTCTAGAGCTTCTTCACTTCCGTTTGCTGGCTTCCTCTGGTGTGTTTTATGATCCCTACATTCTCAGTGATCCTCACCTGCTTCTAGAACAACATACGTGGCTGTTTCTCTTTTAGAACAATTTTGAAGACAGATATAAGATTCTATTTTCCTTCTTGTACAACCTTCTTTTTTCAGGTCCAGTTTTGCAATGAAATACTTTTTGTATTATTTTTTCTTTGATTTGCCCAGATCTAGAACCAATGTACAGTTTGAATACCCTACCAAAGTGAAATCCAATTCATAAACATGTCCCAAGAGCACTGCAAGGAAAGGTATAAAGTTGGGCAACAGTGGCTAATATGTACGCAGAAATGAGACAGTGTGTCATCAGTGCCCAGAAATGCACCAACTGTTGACTTATTTTATTTATTTTACATTTGTTAACCTGCTAGGTGAAATGGTCTTTGGGCACTTTTCAGGCATGGCCTAGACCATTATTTATTTAAGCAATAACCCATGCCTGGGTGTGGGCAATGCTGGATTTACCCACGGTTGGTGTGGTCTGGTCATGAGGGTGAAGCCCAAGTGGCCAAACAAAGACAACCGTGGGTAAATCCAGCATTGCCCACACCCAGAAGTGGGTTATTATTATACAATGACATTATTTAAAAAAAAAATACTTACTTTTCTTAAATAATGGCATTGCATAATGCCTCTGTGCTGCCCTTCCGCAGCTGTCTGATATTCTGCGGCAGTTCTGATGTACTGCACATGCGTATGATTACGCAGTACATCAGAGCTGTGTGTGGAAACAACGGAGAAAGCAAGATCTCCTTTGCTCTTTAGAAAGTGTCGCACTATGTTAAAGGAGTTTAACATAGCGAGACAGCTTTAAAAAAAGCAACGGAGATCTTATCTTATCTCCACTGTATTTTTTAAAGCTGTCTCGCTATGTTAACCTTTAACATAGCAAGACACTTTCTAAAAAGCAACGGAGATCCTGCGTTCTCCGTTGCTGCAAAAAAAAAAAAAAAAAAAAAAAAAGACTTATACTAATGGAAAAGGTCCAGGTGGCCGGACCTTTTTCCATTAGTATAAGTCTGATTTACAACATGCACGCTGACCAATCAGCATGTACATTTTGGAATATTAATGGGGTGTCGTTGTATAACTTACATTTGTTAACCAGGAAAGTCTGACTTGGAACAAAGCCGATTTTCAGAAGAGGTCCAAAGAGAAATGCTCTAAATATGTCTTTGTAACATGGAAGGAAACCCACACAAACACAAGGAGGACATATAGACTCTGCACAGAAGGCACCCCAGCAGAAAATTGAACTGGAAAACCTCTTGCTATGAGGAAACAATATTACCGCTGCACCACTGCACTGACCGTAAATGTTATGCTTTAACATTCACATGTAAAGGTAAGAATCAGGGTAACTAAGATATAGTTCACAAGGTGTTAGCAAGTAAAACAATTAATGCAAACAGGACATTATATTTATGACCTTTAGTAAGAGGAGTACATGAACAATTTAGCCTTACATCAAACTTGCAAACTTCAAATTAAAAAATTGTTATGAACATTTTTTTGCATGTATTAACTGGGTAAGACCACTTGATAGAACTGCCCCTTTTCAGGTGCAACCCAGATGCAGTGTCTTGTTACATGACTTGCTCAAAGTTACACAGTAGGAAAATTAAAGTAGAATGAATCAAACACTTTATGCTAGACTAGAGGCTCAGCAGAGTAATTTTTGAAAAAGATCTCTCTGTTAGTGTGGAGGTAACTGGAGGTCTGTAAAGCCAAGCTGTGCATGTTTCTAAATAAGTAAGAGCAACTCCTGACATGAAGCTTTTCTTTAATGGAGGGCAGTAATGTCAAATTATTAGTATCAGAATTACAGTGTTTAACACGAACGTTGCTCTAGCAGTAATTGGTAGCCAGTCGGCCATTGTTATTGTTGTTCAGGAAGTTATTTTTTGCCCTTTGCTGGATGGTTAGATTTTGTAAGAAAAGTATGGAAAGAACTGAATGACCTTGGCAGGAGTAGATGAAGGGTAGCAGCCCAAGTAGCTGGAAGTCCTGTGAGCTACATTCAGTCAAGGCAATACATTTTGTAAGTGGGGTCCTGTAAGTGTGTGGAAAAGTAAATTGTGTTCCAGGATAAGCCCCACATGTTTTTATTGATGGACTAGAGGTAGGTTTTGTCTTAATGGATCTTTCAAGGTTAATGCTTCAGCCTTAGCAATTTTGTGGCATTTACCATTGCACAAGCATCAATGTATATTTTTGGGTGTTTAAATGTCCCCTATTTTTTGGGAATGTTCCAAAGTAGAGCTACACCATCTTCTAGTTAGCAATTAATCAGGAGTGAGTGGTTTTATTTATTTATCTGTCTATCTATCTGTCTGCCTATTTTTATTGAGCAAGAAAGATGAAAGAATGACTGGGACAAATCTTTCAGTGAGGCCCAGGGAGAAATGTTCCACAGTTAATACAAAAATATTAAGAAAAACATTTAAAATTTCAGGTAAACAATGGAAAGTTTAACTAAGTAAATTTCTTTGTACATACATTTGAGAAATAACACTTAGATAGCTTACATAGAATGTGTGAATACATTCATATGAGCAAGATACAGTGCTTATGTCAGTAGAGAAAATATAACTGTGTAAAATGTACTATTCTGTCCCTACAATTTCAGAATACAAAAGAAAAGAAGAAGGTAGTTTCAAACTATGAAACTTATAAAAAGAAGAAAGTTTATTACACAGATTTGTTAATATTAGAGCTTACTATGAATAATTCTTACATATAAAGACTGAGCAGTGAATAATTAGGAATAATGAAAAACAATGACGTACCACAGACACTTAATAAGAAATCTTAGTTTTGAGATAGTTCAGGAAGAAAAGGACTGGACTCCATGAATTAGGAAGCTCAGTATAATAGCAGCTGATCTAATTAGAGAGACAATGTTACTCCTTATCCCTTTGAGATAGTAATTAATCTAGACTGAAAGAAAAATCTACTCCTTATGATGTAGTGACCATCCTCCTGAGTTGTCTGCATACAACAAGCAATTTAAGTTTGATAGTTACAAAGTAAGATGATTTATAAAAACGAAACACCCACAAAAGATCTATCACTGACTCTGGAAGAACACCCCTACAGCAAGACATACTATTAGTTTTTGTTTTATTAGAGGCAATAATAAATGTCTTGTTGGTTCCATATCTAAAAAAAGTGTCAGATTTTATCAGAGATACTACTGTGACTGACTACCTCAGTTATTCTTTTTAAGTCCACAAAGATAGCTCCAGTTAAATGTTTCTGTCCCATAGTATATTTCATTGGCCAGATAATAAATCATATTGAATTACTGTATTTTGTTCTAAAGCTGTGTCGTTTATCTGATACAATATCATAGTTTTGTTTGTACTCTATGGTCTGATTATAGGCTATTTTTATGAATTTTACAATTCTGGTTATATGCTGATAGCCATCAGTCGACTTTGGAGCTGGGATGTTGTAAAGGAGGGTATATTACTGCATACATGTTTGTGGGGAATTTTTTTGTAGTAAGTGACACTGAACATATGTGCCAATGGTCTCTACAGTGCCTCTTTGCTTAGGGTAAAAAATGTAAAAATTCTATTTGCACTGAGCATGCACTTTGCATAGCAGATATTTAATGTCTTTCTTTGTAAGTAATTTAAAGCACAGTGGAGGATATAATAATAACCTGTGCAGGGGGTTGGAGAATAAATTGTGTTGTGCTTGTGAAAGAGATACATGAACGACCTGAGTGTTAGTTAAATTATCTCTAATACTGTTGAAAAAAAACTGGAGCGATTAGGTTAGCTAGCATTATTAGTCTTTCTATGGAAATATTCTAGAAAAAGCTAAGCCCTTTATTGTTTCCAAAAATGTATTTGATTGCTCCAGGCAGACCTTGTTGTTTTCCTACTACAGCTGACTTTACCAAATTTTTTGAATTCAAGTACTAGTTTTAGGCTTTTGAAGGTGGGCAACTCATCAATGTTATTAGAGCCCCTATTACAGACTTTTCATGCCCCGTCTTTATTTTTAATTTGTTAAAATAAATCAGGATTTAGACAATTTATTTTACCTTTTAGACTGTTGAATTTTAGCTGCAGAAATTTTTCTTGAATTATGGACAGTATATTGTCAAAGTTTTAAATGGCTGTAGCTGGGTTTGTAGCACTGTAAATTAACTGACTGCTCATAGTAAACTCTGAAAGCAGGACATTTTTGAGAATTCTGTTTTTCTCTTAGATATGAAGATTGAGAGTAGTTTTTTAGATTGCAGAGACCAAGATGAGAACATAGGGTTGCAGTAACAATGTATTTGAGAATATTTCAGGGGTTTAACATATTTGCAGATACTTTCATAAACAAACCAAAGGTAGTAGGTTTGGTATTGAGCGAGTTTTTTGCTCTTTCATTTCTTAACTCAGTAAGGTTAAATGATGTTATCAGCCTGTTAGGTTGTGTTTTGAGGAGACCATTCAAGTCCATGTTAATAGCACCTAGAATTATAAATTCATGATATGTAGAGTTATTTTTTCTAACATGATTATAATAGTTGTTGGGTTCCTTGAAGCCGGATGTATAGAGTTTCTACTAGTGTCTTAGCAAGGTTATCTAGCCATATTTCCATAACCAACTAATTAGGGTTTTTATTAATTAGATTACTTATCAATGATTTATACATGGATTTTGATGAACAGTTATCATTTCTCACTAGAGTAACACCCCTATACCTTGTACTGGACTCAGCGACATAGCAAGAGTGTGGCAAAGGGGTCAGCTGCCCCAGGCCCACAGTGTTAGAGGGCCTAACTGCGAATTCCTGAAATGCTGTACAGAAATATACTTTAGTTTGTGATTTTTTTTTTTTTTGGTCTTCATTTGAGAATCTGACAGCTTAGAGGGGGTGTGTATCTGTACCATTATGTGACCAGCTGGGGGGACTAGATTTGGCTGCTGCTGTGGAAGCCAAATGGTCTGAAAGTACCAGCTGGATTTCTACAGTAAAAGCTGAAGTGTTTTTTGTTTTTGTTTTGTTTTTTGCTTCTTTTATATGAAGAGCTGGGGAAAGGGGCATAAATTTGGCCACTGCTGCTGAAGGAAGCTGATTGGTCCACAGTAAAAACAAAAGTTTTCCAAAGCTGAAGTCCTTTTTGTGTTCTTCAATTCAAGAGCTAAGGGGGTGAGCCACCAGTTCAGGGACTGGCACGGGGCACTAAATGAGCTCTGACTGGACCTTGTCTTTTGTCACTGAAGCTAGAACATAGACTCTAGATGATGGTCACTGCTGATGTGAAAATCCCATGTACAAAATGAGAAAAAGGGGGTTGATGCAGATGCCAATGTGAGGGACTCCCCGAGTCATCCTTCATCAGTGATTCAGTTTGTTTGTGTCTTTCGGCTTTTCCCGGTTAGGGGTCGCCACAGCGGAACTCCGGTCCACTAATGATTGGTAGTTGATTTTTACGTGCTGAGTTACCAGCCCTGATGCACAACTTTCAACAAAGGTACGCCCATTCACACATTTCTCCACGAAGATGACGCTCTAGCTGAGAATCGAACTGGACAGCGTCTTACTGTGAGGCGACAATGCTACCGCAGCACCACCACCGCGGATTCAGTAATGATCATAATTCTTGGCGTGTGTTGCAGTAGCCAAGTTTCCTAACATTACTGACACATATGATGGTTCCAGTAGCCAGGTTTCCTAATATCACTGATACATATGATGGTATGTTTCAGTAGCCAGGTTTCCTAACATCACTGATGCATATGATGGTATGTTCCAGTAGCCAGGTTTCCTAACATCTCTGACACATATGATGGTATGTTCCAGTAGACAGGTTTCCTAACATCACTGATACTTATGATGGTATGTTCCAGTAGCCAGGTTTCCTAACATCACTGACACATATGATGGTTCCAGTAGCCAGGTTTTCTAACATCACTGATACTTATGATGGTATGTTCCAGTAGCCAGGTTTCCTAACATCACTGACACATATGATGGTATGTTCCAGTAGACAGGTTTCCTAACATCACTAACACATATGATGGTTCCAGTAACCAGGTTTCCTAACATGACTGACGCATATGATGGTTCCAATAGCCAGGTTTCCTAACATCACTGATACATATGATGGTATGTTCCAGTAGACAGGTTTCCTAACATCACTGACACATATGATGGTTCCAAAAACCAGGTTTCCTAACATCACTGACACATATGATGGTTCCAGTAGCCAGGTTTCCTAACATCACTGATACATATGATGGTATGTTCCAGTAGACAGGTTTCCTATCATCACTGATAAATATGATGGTTCCAGTAACCAGGTTTCCTAACATCACTGACACATATGATGGTTCCAGTAGCCAGGTTTCCTAACATCACTGATACTTATGATGGTATGTTCCAGTAGCCAGGTTTTCTAACATCACTGACACATAAGATGGTTCCAGTAGCCAGGTTTCTTAACATCACTGATACATATGATGGTTCCAGTAGCCAGGTTTCCTAACATCACTGACACATATGATGGTTCCAGTAGCCAGGTTTCCTAACATCACTGATATTTATGATGGTATGTTCCAGTAGCCAGGTTTCCTAACATCACTGATACATATGATGGCATGTTTCAGTAGCCAGGTTTCCTAACATCACTGACACATATGATGGTATGTTCCAGTAGCCAGGTTTCCTAACATCACTGACACATATGATGGTTCCAGTAGCCAGGTTTCCTAACATCACTGACACATATGATGGTATGTTTCAGTAGCCAGGTTTCCTAACATCACTGACATATATGATGGTATGTTCCAGTAGCCAGGTTTCCTAACATCACTGATGCATATGATGGTACGTTCCAGTAGCCAGGTTTCCTAGCATCACTGACACATATGATGGTATGTTCCAGTAGCCAGGTTTCCTAACATCACTGATGCATATGATGGTATGTTCCAGTAGCCAGGTTTCCTAACATCACTGATGCATATGATGATATGTTCCAGTAGCCAGGTTTCCTAACATCTCTGACACATATGATGGTATGTTCCAGTAGACAGGTTTCCTAACATCACTGATACTTATGATGGTATGTTCCAGTAGCCAGGTTTCCTAACATCACTGACACATATGATGGTTCCAGTAGCCAGGTTTTCTAACATCACTGATACTTATGATGGTATGTTCCAGTAGCCAGGTTTCCTAACATCACTGACACATATGATGGTATGTTCCAGTAGACAGGTTTCCTAACATCACTAACACATATGATGGTTCCAGTAACCAGGTTTCCTAACATGACTGACGCATATGATGGTTCCAGTAGCCAGGTTTCCTAACATCACTGATACATATGATGGTATGTTCCAGTAGACAGGTTTCCTAACATCACTGACACATATGATGGTTCCAAAAACCAGGTTTCCTAACATCACTGACACATATGATGGTTCCAGTAGCCAGGTTTCCTAACATCACTGATACATATGATGGTTCCAGTAGCCAGGTTTCCTAACATCACTGACACATATGATGGTTCCAGTAGCCAGGTTTCCTAACATCACTGATACTTATGATGGTATGTTCCAGTAGCCAGGTTTTCTAACATCACTGACACATAAGATGGTTCTAGTAGCCGGGTTTCGTAACATCACTGATACATATGATGGTTCCAGTAGCCAGGTTTCCTAACATCACTGACACATATGATGGTTCCAGTAGCCAGGTTTCCTAACATCACTGATATTTATGATGGTATCTTCCAGTAGCCAGGTTTCCTAACATCACTGATACATATGATGGCATGTTCCAGTAGCCAGGTTTCCTAACATCACTGACACATATGATGGTATGTTCCAGTAGCCAGGTTTCCTAACATCACTGACACATATGATGGTTCCAGTAGCCAGGTTTCCTAACATCACTGACACATATGATGGTATGTTTCAGTAGCCAGGTTTCCTAACATCACTGACATATATGATGGTATGTTCCAGTAGCCAGGTTTCCTAACATCACTGATGCATATGATGGTACGTTCCAGTTGCCAGGTTTCCTAACATCACTGACACATATGATGGTATGTTCCAGTAGCCAGGTTTCCTAACATCACTGATACATATGATGGTATGTTCCAGTAGCCAGGTTTCCTAACATCACTGATACATATGATGGTATGTTCCAGTAGACAGGTTTCCTAACATCACTGACACATATGATGGTTCCAGTAACCAGGTTTCCTAACATCACTGACACATATGATGGTTCCAGTAGCCAGGTTTCCTAACATCACTGATACATATGATGGTATGTTCCAGTAGATAGGTTTCCTAACATCACTGATTCATATGATGGTTCCAGTAACCAGGTTTCCAAACATCACTGACACATATGATGGTTCCAGTAGCCAGGTTTCCTAACATCACTGATACTTATGATGGTATGTTCCAGTAGCCAGGTTTTCTAACATCACTGACACATATGATGGTTCCAGTAGCCAGGTTTCCTAACATCACTGATACATATGATGGTTCCAGTAGCCAGGTTTCCTAACATCACTGACACATATGATGGTTCCAGTAGCCAGGTTTCCTAACATCACTGATATTTATGATGGTATGTTCCAGTAGCCAGGTTTCCTAACATCACTGACACATATGATGGTATGTTTCAGTAGCCAGGTTTCCTAACATCACTGACATATATGATGGTATGTTCCAGTAGCCAGGTTTCCTAACATCACTGATGCATATGATGGTACGTTTCAGTAGCCAGGTTTCCTAACATCACTGACACATATGATGGTTCCAGTAGCCAGGTTTCCTAACATCACTGACACATATGATGGTATGTTTCAGTAGCCAGGTTTCCTAACATCACTGACATATATGATGGTATGTTCCAGTAGCCAGGTTTCCTAACATCACTGATGCATATGATGGTACGTTCCAGTAGCCAGGTTTCCTAACATCACTGACACATATGATGGTATGTTCCAGTAGCCAGGTTTCCTAACATCACTGACACATATGATGGTTCCAGTAGCCAGGTTTCCTAACATCACTGACACATATGATGGTATGTTCCAGTAGCCAGGTTTCCTAATATCACTGACATATATGATGGTATGTTCCAGTAGCCAGGTTTTCTAACATCACTGATGCATATGATGGTACGTTCCAGTAGCCTGGTTTCCTAACATCACTGACACATATGATGGTATGTTCCAGTAGCCAGGTTTCCTAATATCACTGATACATATGATGGTATGTTCCAGTAGCCAGGTTTCCTAACATCACTGATACATATGATGGTATGTTCCAGTATCCAGGTTTCATAACATCACTGACACATATGATGGTTCCAGTAGCCAGGTTTCCTAACATCACTGATACATATGATGCTATGTTCCAGTAGCCAGGTTTCCTAACATCACTGATACATATGATGGTATGTTCCAGTATATAGGTTTCCTAACATCACTGATACATATGATGGTTCCAGTAACCAGGTTTCCTAACATCACTGACACATATGATGGTTATAGTAGCCAGGTTTCCTAACATCACTGATACTTATGATGCTATGTTCCAGTAGCCAGGTTTTCTATCACTGACACATATGATGGTTCCAGTAGCCAAGTTTCCTAACATTACTGATACATATGATGGTTCCAGTAGCCAGGTTTCCTAACATCACTGACACATATGATGGTTCCAGTAGCCAGGTTTCCTAACATCACTGATACTTATGATGATATGTTCCAGTAGCAAGGTTTCCTAATATCACTGATACATATGATGGTATGTTCCAGTAGCCAGGTTTCCTAACATCACTGACACATATGATGGTTCCAGTAGCCAGGTTTCCTAACATCACTGACACATATGATGGTATGTTCCAGTAGCCAGGTTTCCTAACATCACTGACACATATGATGGTATGTTCCAGTAGCCAGGTTTCCTAACATTACTGATACATATGATGGTATGTTCCACTAGCCAGGTTTCCTAACATCACTGATACATATGATGGTATGTTCCAGTAGCCAGGTTTCCTAACATCACTGATACATATGATGGTATGCTGCAGTAGCCAGGTTTCCTTACATCACTGACACATATGATGGTATGTTTGTGGATTTAGAGCCACACAGCTTAAATATTGAAGTTAACCCCTTATCTGCCTGGCATTTTCAGAAGGTCTGTCTCCAGTATGCTGGCTGTTTTTGGCTATTTTTCCTCTTGGTATTTAAAAGCATATTATCTCCAAGTGGTTCAACATTTATTGAAATTTTCATGAAATGTTACTGACATACAAATTGGTAAAATGGCTACCTACATTCAAATACAAAGGAGCAGTAATGAAAATCAATGTTTTTTTTTATTCCTCAACATATCGGTTTTATACAGAAACACATCCTGGTTTTAGGTCTCAGTTGCACCAGCATTACATATTGATAGCTTATTTTTATTTTACTCTGAAAGGAACTTAAAGCTATCCATTTGTTTTCCGATGAATATTTGAAACATTGCACTCTATCAATCTACAGAAGTCATTTTGGTCTGAATTCTACCCTAATTTCAAAATGTCTATTTCTCTCCAGTCTCTGCCTCTCTCTACTGTTTCAAGACAGTCTCATGAAATGTTCAGTATGATACCTCTTAATAATACCACTTTCATTTTGTTTCACACAACCTAATAACTTTTATGGAATGTAGACAGCATAATCTCAAACATGGGGATGTCTCAATGAGTATGTAAGATGTCTGTATTTTGCTGTAACATATAAAATGACAAAAAAGTATTATTTGTTTTCAAGAAGGAAGGACCTTGAGTAGGGCCCTATATGATGAACCTGATGTAAATTTGTGTTTACCCGTAAAATCACCAAGGCTAGTCTTAAAGGTTTCCAAAGTAACACTTTGTTCGACTTGTGAAGATATGTAAGGGCTGCCATCCTATCTAGATAGAATTTTGTAGATAATTCTATGTCATTGTAAATATGAATATAATCCACAGGTTGTCCTCTTAAAATGTAAGAAAACTGCGTTAAATGTTGAACTTCAAAAATGTAACCAAAGTGCATTCTGCTGGAAGAAAGCTGACAAGTCATCTCAAGGCTTGGAGACATCATTTCTGGACTGAGGAATTCATTCTGTTGTTTTGAGACCAGAATTAATTGCCAGATTTCACATATATAATGTCTTTTATTGTTGTAGTTTCCTGGCCAGGTGCAAGGTCAAATAAATGTTAAAACTCTGAGTTTCTGTTAGCCTGGGAACCAGAGAATAATGATGTAATCTAAAATGAGTCAGCAGTGATGTATAATTTTTAAGACTTTCTCAGAGAGAGGGAATCAGAGCATTTTGGATTTTGTCTAGGCATCACTCCCCAGTACTCAGCCTTTGGTCTATATGTAAGCTTATTTAGAACTGTGATTGCTCTTAGAGTTAGATAGGAATTTAGTCAGATTTAGTCTAGCTGTTTTCTATATTTATGTCAGACTATTCTACAGTCTTATTTTAAGCATTTTACTGTGATTTCTGAACTCTTGACTAGCACTGTGTTTTTTATTATTTATTATTAAATATTTTTAAACCTTTCAACTGTGGCTGTTTTGTGTAGAAATAATTTAAGCTCTAGAGTATATTGCTTGTATATAGTGATACTGTACAAAGCCAATTCAAATAAGACTTGCTGTTCGTTACACTTACTAATTGGATAATAATATTGCACAGTAAAATTGGGCACCCTTTGGTAAGGGCCTTATTAGTAGCTGATATTAGTGGGTGGTGGCAGCTGTTACTACCTTAAAGCCTGGGCAGAACGGGGACTCAGCTGGATAACATGTGTCAGCCTTCCCCAGGAGTGTCTGTGTTTACATATAAATCAAAGCTTAAAGAGTGTGTATGTCAGCTACTTCGGCAGGGACATGAAACACTGGTTGGATAGGTTTTAGCTTGACCACTATGTTGAGATCTGTACCCTATAGCTGTGCCAGTGGGGAGTCTTATTGGGGATCTGGAGAGAAAGGGAGAAACCAGCCCCAGACTGACTGTGATCTTTGTATGCTCTTAAGGGAAATTGTACTTTACTGTGTGTGTACTTGTTATCCATCCCAATGTGGATGCCCCTCACTGGTGCTAGAGGTGAGGATTGAGGCTCCTTGATTACTTGGTCAGTGCATGGGTGTCACACGACTTGTAGTAGTAACTTATTCCACAGACTGGGGATACATTGAATTAAGAACCTATCCCTCCAGCAGTTATTGTTTATTTGTTGGCATAGATTTAGATCTGTAATGTGTGCGTTTGTAGTGAAACAGGAGATCAAATAGGATTGTATCTTTTATGGCTCAAAATTCAAGACACAAGTAACTTCAGAGCAGTCAATAGGCAGCTGAATATAAGGTGCGTCCTGCTAATCTATCAGAATAGTTGAAGAATTTAAGGCCTTTCATTTTTTGGTTAGCAATCTTTTGAGCCTTTCCAGATGAGTGATAAGATTAGATTTGTACATACCAATGGAAACATTGTATTTAATGGTGGGTATGATACCAAAGGAAACATTGTATTTAAAGGTGGGTATGATACCAAAGGAAACATTGTATTTAATGGTGGGTATGATACCAAAGGAAACATTGTATTTAATGGTGGGTATGATACCAAAGGAAACATTGTATTTAAGGTTGGTTATGATACCAAAGGAAACGTTGTATTTAAGGGTGGGTATGATACCAAAGGAAACATTGTATTTAAGGTTGGGTATGATACCAAAGGAAACATATTTAATGGTGGGTATGATACCAAAGGAAACATTGTATTTAATGGTGGGTATGATACCAAAGGAAACATTGTATTTAAGGTTGGGTATGATACCAAAGGAAACATTGTATTTAAGGGTGGGTATGATACCAAAGGAAACATTGTATTTAAGGGTGGGTATGATACCAAATGAAACATTGTATTTAATGGTGGGTATGATACCAAAGGAAACATTGTATTTAATGGTGGGTATGATACCAAAGGAAACATTGTAGTTAATGGTGGGTATGATACCAAAGGAAACATTGTATTTAATGGTGGGTATGATACCAAAGGAATCATTGTATTTAATGGTGGGTATGATACCAAAGGAAACATTGTATTTAAGAGTGGGTATGATACCAAAGGAAATATTGTATTTAATGGTGGGTATGATACCAAAGGGAACATTGTATTTAATGGTGGGTATGATACCAAAGGAAACATTGTATTTAATGGTGGGTATGATACCAAAGGAAACATTGTATTTAATGGTGGGTATGATACCAAAGGAAATGTTGTATTTAATGGTGGGTATGATACCAAAGAAAACATTGTATTTAATGGTGGGTATGATACCAAAGGAAACATTGTATTTAATGGTGGGTATGATACCAAAGGAAACATTGTATTTAATGGTGGGTATGATAACAAAGGAAACATTGTATTTAAGGGTGGGTATGATACCAAAGGAAACATTGTATTTAAGGGTGGGTATGATACCAAAGGAAACATTGTATTTAATGGTGGGTATGATACCAAAGGAAACATTGTATTTAATGGTGGGTATGATACCAAAGGAAATATTGTATTTAAGGTTGGGTATGATACCAAAGGAAACAATGTATTTAATGGTGGGTATGATACCAAAGGAAATATTGTAATGGTGGGTATGATACCAAAGGAAACATTGTATTTAATGGTGGGTATGATACCAAAGGAAACATTGTATTTAAGGGTGGGTATGATACCAAAGGAAACATTGTATTTAAGGGTGGGTATGATACCAAAGGAAACATTGTATTTAAGGTTGGGTATGATACCAAAGGAAACATTGTATTTAATGGTGGGTATGATACCAAATGAAACATTGTATTTAATGGTGGGTATGATACCAAAGGAAACATTGTATTTAAGGTTGGGTATGATACCAAAGGAAACATTGTATTTAATGGTGGGTATGATACCAAAGGAAACATTGTATTTAATGGTGGGTATGATACCAAAGGAAACATTGTATTTAATGGTGGGTATGATACCAAAGGAAACATTGTATTTAAGGGTGGGTATGATACCAAAGGAAACATTGTATTTAAGGGTGGGTATGATACCGAAGGAAACATTGTATTTAAGGTTGGGTATGATACCAAAGGAAACATTGTATTTAATGGTGGGTATGATACCAAAGGAAACATTGTATTTAATGGTGGGTATGATACCAAAGGAAACATTGTATTTAATGGTGGGTATGATACCAAAGGAAACATTGTATTTAATGGTGGGTATGATAAGGGAAGGGAACAATGGTAGGCTCACATCTTTGGATCTTGGGGGTATGTTCTTCATAATTAATTGGGTCATTTACATGGGTTTCCTGAATATGATGTAAACACGATGATTGAAAGAGAGAGAGTTGTCTACAGAAACAGTCAGGGCTATTATGATTATATCTGCCTGAAGATGGTTGAAATTTATAACATATGAGATGGGAGTAACATCTCTGCCAAATGCTAGCTTGAGCCATTTTAGGTATATGAGATGTATGCATATGCAAGCTATTGCAGGACTGTTTCAGTTTTGGTGGATTAGGGGAGAACAGTGCCCAGTTTGCAGTCATCTGAAAACTCGATCAACTACATGCCTGGTATATTGGCCTAAATGTCTGCAAAATAAATGCCAAACAGGAGAGTGCATGTCACTGATTCCTTTGGTACCCAACTAGTTACAATTTCATGTTCTGAGAGAGTACCAGCTACTTTCACAGCATGGAATAGGTTTGTTATCCAGTTTGCAATCCGCAGGACATCACAGGGGCTTACATTAAGTTTGCCTAAGTTTTCAATAATATCAGTGTGGGTGAAAGAGTCAGAAGTCTTGGACAGGTCAAAAGGTGTAGTTTATATGGAGTAATTACTGTCCATATTCTCTTAAACCTTTTTAAAAAATCTTACTATCTTCCAGAGGCAGGACGGGCCCTTCACTAAGCCAGACTAATTGCAATATATATTAGTTACATTGTCTATGTCTGCATAAATGAATTCTGCTATGATACATTCCATGGCTTTGCATATAAAAATGTTGAGGCTGATAGGCCTATAAATTCAAAGGTCACAGTGGCTGGTCTCCAGGCATCCTGTACAAATTGTGTAGACTGAGGTCAAACGGTTTAGGCTGAGGCTCAAATGCTGCTTGGTATGCTGTGTGGAACCATGAATATATTAATTTTTAGCCTTTGATAAGGATTCAAAGTCTTGTTCAAGGAAATTTCTATGTAAACTAAATTTTCAGGGTAATTCGTGGCAGTAAAGTGGGTAGGAAGGGTAAAGTAATCATTACATTTGTCTTCATATTGGCTATATCCTTGTGATGAGAATGTGTGATATTATTATGGATGCGCTCAGTGCATTGTTGGATATTACTCCTTAATTTTCTGACACAACTGAAAAAGATTTTACTTTCCTTTGAGTGACTATAGTAACCTTAAGCTTGAATTCTGGTTTGCATTTTATACTAGTGTTTTCACAATCTTGTTGAGGCGGCCACGGTGGTGCAGCGGTTAGCGTTGCTGCCTCACAGCAAGAGTTCTCTGGTTTGATCCTCGGCTGGGGTGCTTTCTGTGCAGAGTCTGCATGTCCTCCCTGTGGTCACGTGGGTTTCCTCCGGGTGCTCCAGTTTCCTCCCACATCCCAAATACATACTGTAGGTGGATTGGGCACTCTAAATTGGCCCTAGGTATGCATGCATGCATGTGTGTGCCTTCTGTGGAAGGTTGGGGGCCTGGCTGGCAACTCAACACCGTAAAACTCCACTGCCAGTCATGAGCAGACAGATAATCTGCCATGGTGCCCGCTAACCAGGAAAAGCCGAAAGAAGAAGTTTTCACATTTTTGTTGGTATATTTCAGTAGTTCTTGAGGTAGGGGTATGTGGATTTCTTAAAACATTTCATTATTTTCCTTCAATATACAGTTTAATATCTGAGTTAAACCAGAGAGGCTTATTCCTGAATTTGCCATTATATTTAGGCCATGCAGCTGTTTAGGTGCTGTTAAAAGGTGGAGGTGAATGTGGCAGCTGTCTCGGTTAGGTCAATTTTTGGGAGATTGTTGGGAATTTTGCATAGGTTTTCTACAAGCTGAAGTAGGTTCGCTCTGGAAAAGTCTCTAAAGATGGTCTCATTCACTGGTGGATTAGTACAACTAGGCCTCATAGAGAAGATGACTCATTTCTGATTATTGTCATCAAAGTTAATTGGGAATTAGGAGATGCAGGATGGGGTGCAGATGGAGTTGCGGTCAGACATAATGGTTAAAGTGTTTACCTCACTGACACAAAGTATAGAGTCTGATTCCCTTCTTTGAGGGATATTGGCTAGGCTTAAAGTGGCCCACAGGGCAGCTAACATAGTACTTACCTATGAGCCTATGAACCTCTAAAATGGGGACTAGGTTGGTGAAGGCCAGATCAGGAATATTAGAGCCACAAGAAGATAGTTTAACAACTTGCGCCAGGGTGTTAGTATTAGCAAAGGGCATTGGTATTAACAAATTCTAGGGAACGCTGAGCATGCCATTTTCTACAGGTGTAAGTGTGCCATCTGATGCTTAGGTTTGGACATCTGAAGTTCTCCAGCAAGAAGGTATTTGTTTGATATTAATCTCTCGAAGGTGTTAAGGTAATGTCCATGATCTTTAGGAGATATTGAAGGAGATTGGTAGCTAGCAATGAAATAATTGTTGGATTTTGTAAAGGGTACTTTTGACCACAAGAAGCTCCAAGTTAGAGTCAAGGTTAATCTTAGTAATAAGCTTTGAAAACAGTAACCAAGTATATTTATGGGCAATATAACCAGCAATCTGTTCTAGCCAGAAATGTCTATGTATCATTGCTGCTTACTCTGTCTATCTCTTGCTTAAACCCTTAAAAATGCTCTGTGTTCCCTCATACTGTGATGCTTTTCAGTCTGTTCATTAATTTTGCAAATCTTCTCCAATGATACACGTAAATACCCACCCACACAAACATAAGACTACATGTGCACTATTACTCTCTGCCAGAACTATAATGATTGGAAAAAAGACATGTTACTCAAAAAATGTGCTTAGACATTATATGGAAGCATATTGTTAGTATTCCTGGCTACACTTATTGCTAGACATAATAGCTGTGAGCACAGAAAACTACAAAAAGGAACATTTAATATAACTATACAAACAAACCCAGCAGCATGAGCTATCATTTGTAGTCTGATGACAGATGCGTGATTGTTTCCAAACATGAAACATCTAAGATGGCATTCATCATTTTCTTTTAGTGCATGTAATAATACATGTAACTAAAAATATATAAATAAATAAGTGTTAGTTCATCAATTACTGACATTCCTCAGAGGAGTGTGTGTGATGACCCATGGTCCTACTAATAGGCTATGGCAATGATGGATTATAACAGGTTTCTACCTAGGATCCACAGCTCCAGAGGGGTCATGGCCATCCAATAAAATAATTTAACTGGTTACTCATTTTAGTAAGCTTACAGTGGATATAAAAAGTGCATGCACCCCTCTTAAAATGCCAGTTTTTTGTAATATAAAAAAATTAGACCACAATAAATCATTTCAAAACTTTTCCCACCTTTGATGTGACCTATAACCTGTACATTTCAATTGAAAAAGAAACAAGTCTGTTAGGGGAAAAAATATAAAAAAAATAAAAAATGTACAATACGCTGATTGCATAAATGTGCACACCCTTAAACTATTAATTTATTGTGTGCACACCCTTAAACTAATACTTTGTTGAAGCACCTTTTGATTTAATTACAGAATTCAGCCTTCTTGGGTAGGAGTCTATCAGCATGACACATCTTGACTTGGCAATATTAGCCCACTCTTCCTTGCAAAAGTGCTCCAAATCTGTCATATTGCGAGGGCTTCTCTTATGCACAGCCGTTTTCAGGTCACACCACAGATTTTCTATTAGATTTAGGTCTGGGGTCTGGCTAGACCATTCCAAAACTTAAATTTTCTTCTGGTGAAGCCATTTTTTGTTGATTTGGATGTATACTTGGGGTCATTGTTATGTTGAAAGGTGAAATTCCTCTTCATCTTCATCTTTCTAGCAGACATCTGAAGGTTTTGGGCCAAAGGTAACTGGTATTTAGAACTGTTCATAATTCCCTCCACCTTGACTAAAGCCCCAGATACAGATGAAGAAAAGCAACAGCAAAACATGATACTGCCACCACCATGCTTCACCATGGGGATGGTGTTCTTTTGGTGACGCAAAGTGTTGTTTTTGCACCAAACTTATAAAAAGTTCAACCTTGGTCTCATCAGACCATAACACATTTTCCCACATGCTTTCATGGGACTTGATGTATTGTATTGCAAATTTTAGCTGGGCCTGGATGTTTTTCTGTGTAAGAAAAGGCTTCTGTCATGCAATCCTACCCCATTGTCCAGACAGATGGAGAATACGGGAGATTGTTGTCACATGTAGTGCACCACCAGTTGTTGTTTGTCTTTTCAGCTTTTCCCGGTTAGGGGTCGCCACAGTGAAACTCCGGTCTGCTATTGATTGGCAGTAGATTTTTTTATCTTGCTGAGTTGCCAGCCCAATGTCCAACCTTCAGCGAAGGCACACCCATTTACGCTTGTCTTTCGGAGGCCACTTGACCGTGGAAAGGACATGCAGACTCCACACAGAAGGCACTCAAGTCGTACTTGCCAGAAATTCCTGCAGCTCCTTTAGTGTTGCTGTAGGTCTCTTGGCAGCCTCCCTGACCAGTTTTCATCTTGTCTTTTCATCAGTTTTGGATGGACATCCAGTTCTTTGCAATGTCACTGTTGTCCCATATTTTCTCCACTTTTTGAAGACTGTCTTCGCTGTGTTCCATGGTATATCCAATGCTGTGGAAATGTTTGTACCCTTCTCCTGACTGATACCTTTTAACAATTAGATCCATTTGATGCTTTGTAAGCTCTCTGCATACCATGGCTTTTGCTGTAGCAGACAACTGAGTAAATGTCAGGAAAATCCTTCTAGGACAGCTGAACTTTATTTGGGGTTAATTAGAGTCTCTTTAATTGATGGCAGGTGTGCACCCAAGAAGACTAAATATTGTAATTAAATCAAAACGTGCTTCAACAAAGTATTAGTTTAAGAGTGTGCACACACAACAAAGTATTTGTTTAAGGGTGTGCACACTTATGCAATCAGCATATTGTACACTTTTTTATATTTATTCCCCTAACACATTTGTTTGTTTTTCAATTGAATTGTACAGGTTATAGGTCACATTATAGGTGGGAAAAGTTTTGAAATTATTTATTGTGGTCTCAATTTTTTATATTAAAAAAAAACAGGGGTGTGTAAACGTTTTATATCCACTGTATGTGTGTAACATAATCATTAACAAAATGTGCTTAGTTTTATTTTAAAAAACATTAAATTATAGGCACTGTTAGTGCTTTCTCCATATAGTCTGGGCACCTACCATTTGCAAAAGGGCAGCATGGGCCTGTCACAAAAGGAGATACTGCCAGTCCAGCTATCTGGAATTTTGTAAATAAGTATATGTCATTTGAGAATGTTAATATGATTTATACAGAAGTGTGGCAGAAGGAGACACTGTTGCCCAGCTATCTGGAATTTTGTAAATAGTTATATGTCATTTGTGAATATCAGCATGATGCAATTGCTTGTGTTACCAACATATTAGAAATGTATGTCATGTGTGTGTCGACCTGCTAGTACAGAAGTATGTTTTGAACAGGGTTTGTACAGTACCGAGCTTAAAAGATATATCCACAGTGTACCCTACTGGAACATAGAAGATTAACTTGCAAAACATCAGAAGAATAGAACATTATGCTACTTTACAGCTGGGACATCGCCTCACAGTAAGACGTTGTCCTGTTCGATTCTCAGCTAAAGCGTCTTCTGTGTGGAGACATGCATGGGTGAATGGGCGTACCTTTATTGAAGGTTGTGCATCAGAGCTGGCAACTCGGCATGTAAAAATCTACTGCCAATCATTAGCAGACCGGAGTTCCACTGTGACGACCCCTAACTGGGAAAAGCTGAAAGACACAACAACAGCTGGGACATAAGAAATGTTATCTTTCAGTTTCAATCAACAGGAGACAGGGTGTCTATGCTAGGGACTCTCTGTGTTGCCTTGAAAGAGAGATAATTGCTAGGCTTGAGATGTAGAAGTGTTTTATTGTTTTATGTCTTCCAGGATCTGTCAGAATCTGAGGAAAAGTATTTTTCACAGGGAGATGTTAAATGCTGGTAGTTTCTGACAATGGGGGTTTTGCTTGGGAACTAAAGTCAGGTGATAAAAAGTGATGTCATCCAAACTAAACCAGAAGTAATATCTGATATTAATTTAAGAACTCTCTGAGAGAGAGAGAGAGAGAGAGAGAGAGAGAGAGAGACTGCATTTTGCATATTGTCTTTGACCTGGAAACATCCACTCACCACATCTGTCTTGCTTTACTGTAAGTAAGTTAACTATGGAACAGTAATTCCTTTTAGATTCAGTAAGGAATATAGTAAAAATTAGTTTAGATGTTTTATGTATTTATTTGAGACTGTCCTGCAATGTTGTTTTAAATATTTCTTGAGATTTTGAACTCTGAAGTTACTGTGATGATTTACTGAGTATTTTCTTGCTCTTTTACTATTCATTATTAAATATATTTTAACTTATCTTTGTGGCTGATATTTGTGAGACATATTTAAGCTCTAAGAGTACTTGCATATCAATTTGGTGACATTGTGCAGGCCACTCCTAATAACATTACTCTTGGTCAAACTACCATTTGGATTAATAGTAACATTACACAGTAGGATTGGACACCCTTTGTTAAGGCCCTTAAAGTAGCTGATAAGTAGTGGCTGGTGGCAGTGATAACTACCTTATAGTCTGGGCAGAAGGGGGCATAGCTAGTAGACCTGTGCCAGTCTTTCCCAGGGGTATGTGTGTGTGTGTGTGTGTGTGTGTGTGTGTGTGTGTGTGTGTGTGTGTGTGTGTGTGTGTGTGTGTGTGTAAATCAAACCTCAAGGTGTGTGTGTCAGCTACTTGGGCAGGGACACAAAGTACTGGTTGAACAGAGAGGGTGCTGGAGGTCTTGGTTTGGTCACTCACCTGAGATCTCTGCTCTATAGCTGTGCCAGTGGGAAGTCTTATTGGGGATCTGGAGGAAGAGGGAGAAACCAGCCTCAGACTGACTGTGGTCTCTGTGTACTCTTAAAGGAAATTGCACTTTACTGTGTGTGTACTTGTTATCCTCCTAGTGTGTACGTCTCACACTGTTGCCAGTGGTGAGGACTGAGAATCCTTGATTACTGGGCCAGTGTTGGGGTGTCACAGGTTCACTGATGCTTTTTTTATTTATTTAGAAGTTAAAATGCTTCTTTACTTAAAAATGTCAGTAAATAAATGACCCCAGGTGATTTTCTGCTCAGTCTTGCAACTTTCTGCTTGTCGCCTTCCCATGATTCTTTGGGAAGGTAATGAACAGAAAACCTATCAGTATTAAATAGTATAGTGGAGAACTGCAGACTACTTTAGAGGGATGTGGTAATGTGAGTCAAGTTTTTTTGTTGTTTTTGTTTTAAAACCTGGCAGGCAACCAGATAAAACATTGACAATTGCAGTCCAGAGGTACTGCAAGCTGTCTACAAATGAAACAAGGGTGTTGTTTGCTCAAGTCTGCATTAATTTCTACTATAATTGGTACATAAAACGCAGTTGAAACTGTCTCTTATTTTGCAGATTGCCCTTGACTTTGCCTTATGTGTTGGTCTCTATGGCTGCTTTTCTGCCAAATTATTGAAGTTTGTGGCAACTAAATGGGGAGGGTAAGCTTGCTGTGGTTGCAATTAACTTAGCCTCTTGCCATTTGATCATTGGAAAGTCTGGATGGTAACAACTTGTCATTTGTTTAGTTTTAAGTCTGGGTACTTTTTAGCTAATGTTTACATATTTAAAACAAATAGGTTAATTCACTCTAATTTTGCTGACTGTCACTGACTTTGCCTTTTGTCTTGGTCTATGTCTCACAAATGTTTGTTTTTTTGGTTAGTGATTGAGTTCTGCAGCCACTAAAGGTGTGGGGACTGTGAAAGAAAGCAACTTGTCTTCTTGTCTGATCATTGGATGAAAGCAACTTGAAGTTTTTTACTTATTTTCTTTTTGGTTACTGTTTGTGTATGAAGCAAAAACTGAAACTGTGCCTGAGTTTGCATATTGTCCTTGACTTTTTGTCATGTTTTGGGATGTGTCTCAAAATCTTTGCTTTTATGGCAAATCACCGAGAGTTGCTCTCACTAAATGCATGTGTGGAAGGAGTGGGGGAGTGGAGGGCTGTGGAGGAAAACACCTAACCCTCTTGTCATTTGACTAATTTAAAATCTGGCCTCACAAGACTACTGTCTGCCTATAAGAAATAGGCTGGAATATTTGTTTCTGTAATTAAGTAAAATAAAGTTGAAGACTAACTTCCTGCTATTGAGAACCTGGCAAAATTTCAATCCCCCATAAATCCTGAGAACGCTGCTGCCTATGCAGAACTGTTCACAGAAACCCTATACAAGCATGTTAATAGCTGCATAGAGGCAGCTGTACCCACCAGGAAGAATTACAGAACTAACTCAAAAAAACAAAATCAATAGGCCGTATAACAGAAGGAAGAAAATCATGGTGAAAATTAGAAGGTGCAGCACCCAGCAGGATAAAAGCACCCTCATTAAACTAAACAAACAACTTAGAGGACAAATAAAGTCTACCAAAGCCATATTTGGGATTACTTTGTCTTCCCAGGCTAAGGACAAGCATAAGGCATTCTTTAGCTATGTTTGCAACTTCAAACACAATCCACAATTGTATGCAGAGCTCATTGTAAATTGAGCCACCTATACTGAGCCAGAAGATATAGCAAACCTACTGTCCAACAAATTCAGCTCCAACTTTATCCTTCTCTCCACCTCAACCTTCCCTCAGGAAATACCATCAAATATAACTCCCCCCTGCTATCACTAGTGAACAGGTTCTTAATGCTCTCTCTAAGGCCTAGAACACTGATTCAATGGACCTAGAGAATATCCCAGAATGCCTTCTAAATAGCATGAAAAATTACCTATAACACCCTATGGAACTGCTGTTTAACTGTAGCCTCCAAACAGTCTTTGTGCCTCATGAATAAAAAACAGCAATAGTCACCCCACTGCACAAACATGGGCCATCTATAGACCCTGGAAACTACAGAACCATAAGTCTCAATAGTCTCATATGCAAAGCCATGGAAAGAATTATCACGGAAATGATCAGTAATGATATATTAAACCTCCAGACACTGGACCCAACCCAATTTGAATTTGTCAAAGGCAGGTCATGCCTATTCAACCTGGTGGACTTCTTTGAGAAAGTCACCAAAGCAATGGATGAGGACAAAATGGTTCACACTGCTTACTTTGACCTGGCCAAGGTATTTGACACAAGACCCCACTTGGGCATTGTTGACAAACTCAACAGGTTTGGCACAACTCCTTACGTCACACAGTGGATAGCCATCTGGCTACAGACTTGACCAAATAATTTAGAATTGGGAAGTCCGCCTTTACAAAGTGAACAGTCACAAGTGGATTCACTCAGGGATCAGTCCATGAACCGCTCATTTTTGGCACTTACTTCTCTGAAGTCAAGGCCAATGTTAATGGCCTCTGGCTGACTAAATTTGAAGATGATTGCAAATTAGGAGCTGTCATTGAATCTCCCACTGACACAAATGTTCTCCAGGAAGGACTAACACAGACAAATAACTGGTGTCAGAGCCATATATTAAAACTAAATGCCAAAAAATGCATAATAGTATCCTTTGGGAAATCATCCACCACTGGTAACTATTATATTGACAATGCACCCCTTAGAATTGAAACAGTAGTCAGGTACTTAGGGACACACATAGACAGTAATCTAGCCTTTGACCATCATGTGTTTACAGTAGTGAGGAAATCATTCTATCTTGCACAACGTATAAACAAAAGTGTGGCATCTAGGTCCAAGGAAGTCATTATTTCACTGTATTTGGCATTCATCAGACCTATCATTGAGTACAGTGCCCCCTTTGGTATGTACCTAAACAGGCATATCCAACAACTGGAATGCCTACAAAAGTTCCTCACTAAAAAAACACAGGGCATAAGCAGCATGTCCTATGCAGATCACCTCAAGGCCCTATCCCTGTATTCTGTCTCCTACAGGCTGTTGAGGGGAGATCTATGCCTGGCATACTGGGCATTGCCAAACCCTACTCTGATGGACCTCCTGCATATTTGCAAAATAAACAGCACCATAATTACCTGTTCTAAAGACCTAACCCTTGTTTGTGATATATAAATAGGACCTGCTGGAGACACAGATATTTATCCCCAGAGACGACCTTGTGTCTGGAACAGGCTCCCCATCAGTGTGAAGCAGAGTTCCTCCCTAACCTCATTCAAAGGTTACTTGGGCAGTTGGATGGGAAACAGAAAATTCATCCCTGGTTTGGCACCTTTGTCTCTAATGGACACAGGCAGCCTGTAAATGGTTCATCTCCCAGGCCCTTACTTGTACACATTTCATCTCCCAAGCCCCTGCTTTCACTTGTCAGGTGCACCAGAACTTGTCAGAGATTCAGGATGTATAGCTTAAAAAAGGCCCTTGCGGTTGTTAGCCTAGTAAACGACTATGAACCTATGAAGCTATGATGATGTCCCCGATTTCACAGAATGTACCTTATTTCGCCTTATATTTGTGACGTATACCTCATGAAATTTGTGATTTTATGACAAATCATTGAAAATTATAGTCAGTAAAGGATAGGTGGCTATGAAAGAAAACAACTTACCCTCTTGTGAGGGTGGAGATTGTAAATGCAAGTAACTTACCCTTTTGTCATTTGCACAGCTAACCATGTGCCTTTGTAGAACTAATATGCATTTGCATGAAGTAAATTGAATACTTGTGACTATTATTTATATGAAACAAAGGTGAAATTAAACAGCTTTCAGCTATCCCTGATTCTGCAGAATGCTCCTAATTTTGCACGTATTATTGGTTTGTTCCTCAGATGATTTGTGGTTTCTGGCAAATTATTGAAGATTGCCCTCACTAAATAAAAAATATATTTAAGTTTTAGACTTCATTTATTTCAGAAAATGCATTCTAAAGCAAAAAACATTATTCGAGCAGCTCTTTAATTATATAACAGAAATCTATATCTAATTCTGGGCCTTTGTCCTTCATTATTTTTTATCTTTGTCTGATTCTTGTACTAAGAAGTTGAGAGTATTATCTTTTATCAAAATCAGATGAGGTATACCCAGAAAAGTGACTATAGGGCTGTCTGTGGACAGAAGTAACTTACTCTTTTGTTTACTCAGTTTATATAGCCTGGCATTACATGATTAGTGTGCATTTGTTGGATGTAATGTTTTTATTTTTATGCCAGTATCAGACATCAGAAGTGCACACAATGTAAAATGAGGTTATAATTTCTGGGTACAATTGATGTCTGTGGTTGAGAATGGCTGACTGTGGTTGTCGTAATCAGGTTAAACTGTCATTAATCTGCCTTTGCTGGACTAGTGTACATTTGTGTAAAGCAAGTTGGAATACTTCACTGTGGCATTTTCTTTCTTCACAATCTGACATTTAAGGTGTAAACAGTCAAGCAGCTATAACTGATATATACAGACATTGGTGGAGTACAATGACATCAGTTCAAATGGGCTTAAATTAGGAAGGTTAATCCAAAGAATATGAGCACTTATGTGTGGTCCAAAAAAGCATGTGGAAAGCCCCATGGCTTAAAACTACCAAGAGCGCAAGGTGCATTTACTCCACCACAGTTTCCTAGTAAAAACTAATCTTACATCTTATAATAACAACACAAAAACTTTGTAAGTTTGTATAACGACCAAAGAAATGACCTGTGAAAAACAGCTCCACTTTCCAAGCAAACACTTTTATTTTTTGTAAGAACAAAAATTCTCTAGCGCCTCGGCCTTCGCCTTTACAGAGTAAAACTTTCATTCCTAAAAAACAATTCTTTTATATTCAATTCAAATGCATCTCAATTAATCAATTAAAACTCATTCTAATATACTTTTAAAGTCACAGTTAAAAAATCATAAAAAACACTGCCAATTACATTCCTTATTTAATCCTTTTGGTGACAATGTGTTATATTTCATTATAAGGATAGACTCCTTTCATCTCAATATATATTTTAATAACTCCGCATTTTCATATTGTAACATAACTTGTTCCAATATGGTTACTTTCATGCTATTTAATTCACCATTATGTGCTTTATTAAAATGTTCTGCTACAGGACTCATGATTTTCTCTTTCTTAACATCTCTCACATGTTCTTTTATTCTATCAGCCAATGATCTTTTTGTTTCCCCAATATAATATTTATTGCACGGACAAACTATCGCATAGATAACACCTTTACTCAAACAAGAATATCTACCCTGTGTTTCAAACTTCTTTTCACCTATGCTTTCTACTTTTGTTGTAATATACTGACATATGGTACATTTTCCACATGGAAAAGTCCCCTTTGTTTCTACATTTTTTAACATCTTATCTTTTGGCTTTTTATATTTTGCTTGCACTAAAAAATCCTTAAGGTTTCTTCCCCTTTGGTAAGAAATTTTCAGCTCTATTTGCGACAATGATTGTACATTTCTTCTTACTTGTTTCCAATATTCTCCTATCACCCCTGTCATTCTATGTGAAAATGAAGTGTATTTAGTAACAAAGAATATATTCTCTTCTTCTGATGTTATCTCATTTACCCTTAATTTCCTTCCTCTTTGTATATCTCCTTTCACTATCTTTACATTTTGCTTATCACCAAATATTTTTTGCAGGCTCTCATTTATTTTTTCTTTGTTATAGCCCCTAGATTCAAACATCAAGGCTACTTCTTGTGCTTCATTATATGCTTCAATAACATCACTATTCAGTCTCTTTATTCTTAGTATTTCTCCTGACGGAATGGATTCCAATATATGATTAGGATGACAACTTGTTGCATGTACCATAAGATTTTTCTGATTAAATTTTCTATAAATATTAGTATGAATTTTCTTATTATTTTCCCCTTTCATTGTTATATCTAAGTAATTTATCTGTAAACCCTTTTGAACATCGTCAAATTTAATACCATACTTATTAGCATTTAGATACTCTATAAAATTACTCGATTCACTTTCTCCCCCCTTACAAATAAAACCCTCCCAAACCCAGGAACCCCACTCGGCCTTTCTGAGAACACTGGAAAATATGAAGGTCTCTCCAAACACCATTATATTGGGCGACTTCAACTACCCAAACATAGACTGGGAGCATTACTCTAGCTCCAACACCCTAGCCCAAAGGTTCCTAGAATTTATAAACTCAAATGCTATGGAACAACTTGTTACCACTCCCACAAGAGGGGAAAACATACTGGACCTGATCATCACCAACATGGGGACTCTATGCTCCAGACCAGAAGTGTATCCCTCACTGGTAAGATCAGACCATAAACTAATCTCACTGGATATTCACATCCCGACCCCACCCCCTGCCCAGAAAACCACAGTGAAATACTTCTCTAAAGCAAATTTCACACTCCTCAAAACCAAGGTGGAATCCTTCAAAGCCCCAGGCCTGTGGAAAATACGGCCCAGACCGCAGAATCCTTTATAAATGCATTCTATGAACACCTTCAGGAATGCATGGATCATGCGATCCCAAATAAAACCAAGACCCAATCCTCCAAAGGCAGACGTCCTGTCTGGTGGACCCCAGCCATAAACAAACTATACAATAGAAGGAGGAAGCTACTAAATGATAGAGCAAAATCCCAAAAGGGAAGGCATCACTGATCAGTATTAGCAAAAATCTACGGGCACTCATAAAATTGTCTAAGGCCAGCTTCGAGAGAAAAATTGCACAGGACACTAAGGATAATCACAAGGCTTTCTTTAGTTATGTTAGGAACCTGGGTGGTAATTCCCAGATATGCTCATAATTAGTCCAAAATGACAAAAAATACACTGAACCCACAGACATTGCCAACATCCTAGCTGAAAGGTTCAGCGCAAACTTCTCCCCCCCCCCACCAAAAGGGCAAATATCTATCCCAGCAGAGTGCTGCCCCCTGACATCTCAGATGCTCAGGTAAGAGCCACCCTCTCCAAAGTAGAACACAGCGCATCAATGCGACCAGACGGTGTCCGGCTGCGCCCTACATGAACTCCAAGAAGAGCTAAACCCAAACATAAAACTACTGTTCAATCTCAGCCTTACTACAGGATATGTGCCCAAAGAGTGGCGTGACAGCAACAGTGGTCCCTCTCCATAAAGGTGGTGCCTCAATGGATCCTGGAAACTATCGCCCAATAAGCCTGACTAGCTTGGTCTGCAAAGCTATGGAAAGGATCATCATGGACCTCATAAATAAAGATATTGGGGACCTACAGACACTGGATCCTACCCAGTTCGGCTTTGTTAAGGGCAGATCCTGCCTCTTAAACCTGGTTGATTTCTTTGAAACAGTCACCAAGGCCATTGACGAGGGGAAGGTGGTCCACACAGCCTACCTGGACCTCACAAAAGCCTTCGATACAATACCCCACTTGGGCATTATAGATAAGCTCACCAGCTTAAATATAAACCCCTATGTCACTAGATGGATTGCAAACTGGCTCAAGGACAGAACCCACATGGTTAGAATTGCTGGAGCCATGTCAGACTCCAAACCAGTTACAAGTGGTGTCCCACAAGGCTCAGTCCTGGGACCTCTCTTGTTCGGTATATATTTCTCGGAGGTACAGGCCAACACGGAAGGACTGTGGCTGACTAAGTTCGCAGATGACTGCAAACTGGGCACCATAATCGACTCTCCAGCCGACACAAGCATCCTCCAAAAGGACCTCATAGAAACAGACAACTGGTGCCAGAGCCATGGCCTCAAGCCAAATGCCAAAAAGTGTATAGTCATCCCCTTTGGCCAAAACAAAGTGCCCACAAATTACCACATAGGTGGTAATCCATTAAGTACAGAAGTAGTAATTAGGGATCTGGGGACCCAAGTTGATAGCAATCTCTCATTTGACAACCACGTGACCAAAGTGGTTAGAAAAACATTTTATATAGCCCACCTAATCATGAAGGGATTCACATCTAGATCAGGGGAGGTCATCGTGCCTCTTTACTCATCCCTCATCAGGCCCATAATTGAGTACAATGCCCCTTTTGGGATGTACCTTACCAGACACCTGCAGCAACTGGAAAGACCCCAAAAGTACCTCACCAGAGGATCAAAGGGCTCAAACAGATGCCATATGCTGCCCGGTTAAAGAAACTCCAGCTTACTCATTTGCATACCACCTGTTCAGAGGCGATCTGTGCCTGACGTATAAAGCCATGTCTAACCCAGAATTAATGGACATGCTGCACCTCAGAAAATCCAAATCCCATCGAGCTACGTGCTCGAGAGACTTGAACCTCAGCACTGAAATAAATAGGACATGCTGGAGGGACAGATTCATAACTCAGAGGCTCCCTTCACTCTGGAATAAAATCCCAGTCCAGGTTAGGCAGAGTCCCTCATTGACTCTCTTCAAGAGGAATCTTGATGAGTGGATGGGAGATCGTAGGTTTACCCCGGGTATCACTTCTGTGTCACTGTTAGACAGAGGCACAGTATACTAACCTCGAAAAAGGGCATAGCAAAATAAATTTAAAATGGGTGGCGAAAGCCAAACACATTCTGGCTAGGCTTATAAATGCCCTAGGGCAGATAGCCTAGTATGAACCTATGAACCTATGAACCTAAAAATCAAATCATCTATAAATCGAAAATACTTTTTTACATATTTTCTAAAAAATTCACTTCTATAAATATAAGTATTTTCAATTAATCCCATGAATAAATTGGCATATGCTGGGGCGAACGCCGCCCCCATTGCTGTACCTACTTTTTGCCTATACAAATTCCCATCAAATTCAAATATATTATTCTTAAGGCAAAAATGTGTCATTTCCTTAATATACTGTGTTCTGGGATTGTCCCCCAAAAAACATTGTATAGCTTCAAGCCCAAAAACATGTGATATGTTAGTGTCCAAACTCACTACATCTGCTGTCATAAAATACATATCTTCTGTCCATATCACATTCTTAATTTTACTCAATAAATCAAAAGAATCCTTAATATAAGAGGGTAATTTAATTACCTCTTTTACCAAAATTTCATGTAACAAACAACCTAAATTATATGTAAAACAACCGGTGGCAGATACAATAGGACGTCCTGGAGGTCGAAAGGAATTCTTATGAATTTTAGGAACACAAAAAAATGTTGATATTGTATTCCTTTTGACATTAAATTTATGTGTTATATCATATGTTGTAAATTAATGCAATCTCACACCTTTCTTTAGTAACTCTTGATAGTCAGTTCGTGCTTGAACTAAACTAGATTCATCTATCCTACTGTATACCTCCTGATTATTCAAATGTTGCATACACATACTATAATAGTCTCTCGAATTCATTACTACTAATTTGCCCCCTTTGTCTGATGGCTTGAAAATTATCTCATCATTGTTACTCATATGTTGCAATTTTATCCATTCTTTTTTTGTCAAGTTATATTCTTTTTTCGAGACTCCAAATTCATCAAATTCCTTCTCTATTATTAAATTCACAGCATTATTAAAGTTCTGAATAAATGAGTTCTTACTAGGTGGCATGAAAGTGTTGTTAGACTTACTATTGCTCGTATCTAATACCCCTGGTGTATTTGCTTCAGAATCTGATTCACATGAAAAATAACATTCGTTGCTACTATCTGAGTCCAACGCTTCATTATTCTCATTTTGTTTTTTATCTTTCAAATAATAAAAAATATTCTTTTATCTAGGCAGTACTGTCGGTATAAATTTAATACCTTTGTTTAAAACTGACAGTTCTGTCTCATCAAATTCATAATCAGATAAATTAACAACATATTGCGATACTAACGTATCGCCTACCTGTTTACATAGTCCATTTGCCTCTCTTAAAATGTCCTTCTCCCGGGTCTCTGTAACGGTCTTGGCCTTGCCATCCCCGCGTTTTGGTATTATAATTCTGTCCTTTGGGACCTCCAAAGGTCTTCCAAGGTGCTAGAGCATTTTTGTTCTTACAAAAAATAAAAGCGTTTGCTTGGAAAGTGGAGCTGTTTTTCACAGGTCATTTCTTTGGTCGTTATACATAATCTTACATCTTGTCTGAAAATATCTATCTGAGTAGTAATAGAAGACATATTTAACTCCAAATTGGATAGCTTTAGATGTTTGAAAACCCTCAGGTGGAGTGATGGTATCAAAAGGTCCATACCAGAGTTAACAAAGTTGTTGACAAAATTTTCATCAGCCTAAATTATTTACTTTGGTCCATATATTTATGCATTTTAGTATATTTTATTTTACAAAATAATATATTTCAACTGACTTTTATTAAGTTTACAATGCCTGACTTTTAAGGAGGTTGCACTACTGGCTGTCTTTAGTATTCTTCATGTGATCATGCATATTTTCACATACAACATAACACAATATAAAACAAAATGTCACAGCATAACATAAAGCCATATAACATATAACATAATATAACATATAGTATAGCACAATATAAAAATATGCTGGAAAAAAAGTTTATACAAAGTCTAGCTGGTCTGCCTAACACCTACAGCCTTAAAGAACTACCCATTGGTTACAGATTGGAAAGGCAAAGATGAACTCAGTGAAGAAGAAAATATTAGCATCAGCTCTGTTACCCCACACTGAAATATAATACCTGCACTTCTACTGTTGGGGTTATAACCTTTCCATCCATTACATTAAATATTGTAATTCTAGGTTTATTTATTTTTTATTATTTATATACCAAACCAAAGGATGAAAAGGTCATGCACAAACCACCTAGTCAAAACTACAAGAAAGCCTTAGCCAAGTGCAGAGTCTTCATTATGCAACTATGATTTTTATCCTGCATAGAATATAACAGTTGTCCAGCTTCTAAAGCTTCAGGGCACCTTCCTCACTCCCAAAACACCAGTCAGCTGAAGGTGAGCTGACTACAAAGACAGGTTTCTGCACCAAGCTATTCACAGCTTTCTTGCTTCTGCTCCTCTGAGTCTTTCAAGGATCTACTGTTGGCTTGTGCTATTCTTTTGCTGGGCAGATAAGTTCCCTTTGGGGGGGGGGGGCTTCTATTTAAAAAGAATGTTTTGTTTATTAACATTGGCTTGTTCAGGAAAATTATTTTAAAGCTAAGAGTTTTTTAAAGGACTGTCACAACACTGTACTGTAGTTTTAAACGAGTGTTCTTTTTTTCCCTGTCAGTTTAAAAGTTGCTTAAAGTAATTGAAAAAAATTTTCTGTTGAAAAATTGATTATTTTTCTTATTGAGGGCTGGCAAAGTGTTTTAAACTGCTTTTTATTGTGTTTTGATGTGAAAATGTGACTTTTAAAGACTTAAGTTTTACCAGCTTTTGCTGCATGTTTTCCCCATGTAAGACTCACCATTTTCAGCTTGATCATGGAACAAACTGTCGGTCCTACTTCCAGCCACAAAAGAAAAAGTTAAGCCTTTGTTAGAAATGTTTTCCACAGCAGCAAGTAGGTGACTCTGTTGTGGCCATTAGTTGTACCTCAGTACCTCTTTAACCCTGATCCCTCCGGTGTAGCACCTACTGCTGCTATGGACCAGGGGTTAGCCATGTCCTCTGCGGCTCTGGGGTCCCCTCAATGGTCAAGAGAGAGAACCACTCTTGTTTGTCCTGGGAGAGGTAACTGGGAAGGTTTCCCTGTTTTGTCAGAATGCTGTGCCCATCCCTGGGGAGCCTGTTGCCATTAGTAACATGGTTGGCCCCATTTTTCATGTTAAAAAAAAAGCATTTATCTACTATTTTCTTTGGATAGCAGTAGCGTACTAGGTCTCACTCGGGGTTTAGTTTAGGCTATTGATCATTCTTTTAAAGTATTTTCTGGTAAAAAAAGAGAAATTCCTCTTTCCTGAAGAGATTCAAGATTATGAATCTGAACAAGAAGATGCAGGGGCTGAGACTTTTTTTTCCTCAGATTTCTGATTCACACTCTGAGGAGAGCTTAGTTGGGCAGCCGTGGTGGTGCAGTGGTTAGCATTGCTGCCTCACAGCAAGAGGTTCTCTGGTTCGATCCTTGGCTGGAGTGCCCTCTGTGTGGAGTCTGTATGTCCTCTCTGTGGTTGCGTGGGTTTCCTCCCAAAGACATGCTGTAGGTGGATTGGACACTCTAAATTAGCCCTAGATGTGAGTGTGTGCATGTGTGCACCTTCTGTGGAAGGTTGGGTGCTAGGCTTTATAACTCGACACCATAAAACTCCACTACCAATCATGAGCAGACAGGTGATCCACTGTAGTGACCCCTAACCAGGAAAAGCCAGAAGAAGAAGTAAAGGCCCTTGGAGTATTTGCAAATGACCCTTTAAGGTCATGCCAGCATTTCAGCTACATGACTTCTTAATACCCATAACCTTTTACTTTTTAAAATCTTTACTGGTAGATTCAGGCTCAGAGGCATGTCTACAGGTAGTAGAGTTTGACTTCATTGGCTTAAATGTACCAGTAAAGACTTAAAAAAAGTAAAAAATTCATTAGCATTCAGAAGTCATGTAGCTGAAGCACTATATCTTTAAAAAGTCATTTACATATATCCCATGGGCCTCTACTACATGCAGGGCTGGTGTTAGCATTTTGGGGCCCCAGCAGATGTCAAGTTAGGAGCTCCCTAGGTACTTCCGATCTAAGTATCATCCTGTCATTGCCATCTCTCCTAAGTAGCATTTTAGTTCATGCTGCAAACTTTTAGGTGTAGTACACACAGACTGACTTTTAGGTGTAGTCCACTGCAATACTCTTACATTACAACAAGCCATGTACCATACTATGTTGGCCCAGCTCACAAAGGGGCATTCACAGTTATTGGCATTTAGTTGCAACAATGATACATTACAACAATGCTATGTACAGGGCTGGACTTAGCTGAAATGGCACCCTGAGCAGTCCCTACTGTTTCTGCACTCCTCCCCCAAACACACATACATCCTCCAGTCCTCCCCTCTCTTTACTCCCATCTTGGGATCCCCATACCATGCGCATTACTTTTTTTTCTTCCTTTTCTCACATTTTGCCTTACTCTTCAGCTTTTTCCAAGAAGCCATAACTTTCTATATGCTCTGAAGCTTTTTTTTCACACAACCTCTTCATCCATTATGGGTTGAGCAGAAATTATGATTAAGGAGAATAATTCAGTGGTGTTGTTGTTTAACTTTGTTTTTCTTGCATTCTTTCAATACACCTTTCCTTACCAAGATAGCACAGTAATAACCATTTAGGAAATAGCTCAATTATGCCAGTGCCCCCAGAAGCCATAGGGGTTATAGATTCTGTGAGATACACTTTAGAGTATTTTCCAACCTTTTAATCCAATGATGGTCTAAACAAAAATCATGACTCAGACAAGAATTTCAGTTATATTTTTTTCTTTCAAGGGATACATAAGTTTTGCTCATGGATTAATGTTCAGTGCTGATAAAATTGTAGCTCACAACAGACTAACAAGACAATTGTTGTGAGGTTATACAGGTCCTATCTGGGAATACTGCCTGCCTTACTACCCCCCCCCCAAAAAAAAAGACAGTCACTGCCTACGAATCCCTCTTCTTTTAAATTGGGATGAAAGCAAAGGTTCAAACTGCCACAGTCATGTATTTCAAGTGTCTGCTGACATACATATATATAGCATGCCGCCTCACACCTCACCCTTAACCCCAAAGACAGCCACCTGTATTTGTGGGGTCTATATTAAATCATTGAATGCTTAGAAAAGTGAACGCTGATTTAGCAACCTCATGTAAGCGAAAGCTTGAAACTCGAACACTTAGAAGAGCGATTTTTTTTCCAAGGGAAAAAATTCACTGTTCCAAAAAAAAAAAATAAAGACTTAGAACATAAAGTGGGGGGCTTTGCTCCCCACACCCCCTGACATGGGGGGCTGTGCCCCCCACACACTCCCTACTTAAAAATACCAACTCCGAGATTGCACTACAGTGATGAAAATGGCAACATAACGGATGCAGCCAAGTGATTTCTTTCCCAGGGAAAGAATTCGCTTATATGCCGCTCCGTCATTTTGCCTTTTCGTCTTTTCAAGTTCGACTGAGACGCATTCAAAAGAATGCGTCTTTGGTCATCTAACAGGAACCCTATTTGTGCCTAATGTGTGATTTAGACAGTTCACTGCTCCTATAAAAGATATAATAACCTTCTATGTATGTCTCTGAGGTCTGTGAAAAAAGTAAAAGAATCAGTTTCCACACTGTCACCAGCCCGAACACAAACTGTAATGACCTACTGTACACACTCCCAAGGTCTGCCTGTGATGAAAGCTAGAGCAATGAGCACACAATCCCAGCCCTCAACCAACATAACCTACAGAAACTTTGTATAGACACACTCACACTCACACTCACACTCACACTCACGCTCACGCTCACGCACACGCACACACGCACACACACACACACATCTGAGTAGGGCTGGCTTTAGAATGGGTGTGGTTGAGAGCAGAGGCCATTATCAGCTTTATCCTAACAGGGTCATATCACAGCCTGTTCAGGTTAAAAAACATAGTTACAAAATGTATACATTTTTTTCTCCTCATTTTTCCCCAACAGTCAAATCAAAGATGATTTAAGGGGGTCATCTGTATTTATTCATACAGTCTGGGGAATGAGACCACCAGACTTCTGTAAGATCGTGTGTCTGAATGTTCTATGATATATTTTATGCTTTACTTTTGAAATATAATGACTTATTAGCTGCATTTTTTACTAATACCCAGAAGAATAATGTGTGTGTCCCGACATTACTGGGTGTGTGCACAGATAAAAATCTGTGATAACTTTTTACACACTAAAACATAAGCCATACGTTTGTCCTCATTTCAGCAAATAGCAATACACTGTGCAACACTGGTACTAGCACTCCAGATTAGTGACTGTTGTTTAGCAGTCATCAAACAAATTATCAGGGGTAAGTCACTTTAATTTACCTGACTGAGTAGTAATGCATACCTGTCACTGTCTCTGATTTTATTTGGACCTTCCCTGACTTTGTCCCATAATTTTGCTCCTTTATAAAAAGTTTGATTTGCTGGTAAATCATTTAGGATTATAGACCATAAATAAATCCGGACATCAGAGTTTTATACTTATTGTCTAAAAATGCATGTTGATGCAAAATGTGTTATTCCATTAACTTTTTAAGTGAACTAGAGTAATATTTAAAACATATTCTTGATTTTGTGCCTTTATTCTGCTATTTTTGGCATTGCACAGAATTCTTCAGCACAGAAGTTGAGAGTTACAGTAGCTAATGTTCTGCCAGAATTTATAAAACTTCCTGAAAGAGAAAACCTTCCCCGAATATTGACAGCATCACTTCTTAAAATCCAAGATTTGCGCTGAGATAAGTCGCCCTGGTCAGCTAATCTCTCCAGTGCTTACCTTTCTCATGTTCATTATCAGCTTTATCCTAGCAGGGTCATATCACAGCCCTGTTCAGGGTAAAGTGCATAATCAGGAAATTAATACATTTTTTCTCCTTTTCCCCCCCAACTAGCAGCACCTTTTGTGGGCCCCCATGCAGTCAAGCATGATTATGGGAGCCCTCCTGCAGACATGATTATTGCAGGTACCTAACCTGGCTATTTTGTTAGTTTTAGTGGAGAGTGTGCCCACCAGCATGGTTTAACTACGCCAGGGGCACTATGTCAGTGGTAAAATATTTAATGGCATTGTGAAGCCTGTTACTTGATCAAATAGTGTTACTATAACAAGAGATACCTTTGGTTTTTGAAGGAGATATAAGTAAGAGTTACTATTACCCACCTTGTTTATTAAGTATACAAGATTGCTGTACTAGTTATTGGTGGCTTGACAGACATGTTACTAAATATCAAGATAAGATAACTTGCTGTGGCTGGGGGCTCCCCAGGAACAGGGGGCCTCAGCAAATGCAGGATTTGCTGGTGTCTAAAGTTGGTTATGACTTCATGAGTTTTAAGTATTACACAGTGAAGAATCAAGCTTGGCATGTTCTTTCCTGTAATTTATACTAGATGGTTTGTTTGTGTGACCTTTTTACCCTTTGGTTTGGATGTTATTTGGGATATTTTGCAGTCACTGCATTGTTTATGGACATCAGGCTTGGTTTTAAGCACTGTGTTTCCAAAGTACTTCCACATAATCCAACAATGATGTACTGACAAGGTCATAAAAGGTAATTATGGCCTTCTCCTACTCGTTACTACCTTTGTGTCTAATCATACATTAATGTACTCCTGTCCCTCAGTACTGTCCACCTGAATATACAGCTTAACATTTTGTTTACCCTGGCTAATTGCTCATTCTTTTTGTGATGATAACCACAATGCCCTTCCATTGCTTTGGGTCATTGAGCTCAACCCCTCTGAGTGCATTTTGCATGTCATGATTATCCCCTCACAGGCTCATTATCATACACTTTGAAGGGCTGAAGCAGAATGGTCATGTCTTTGCTCCTGACTCATCCTATTCAGGTCCCTCAGCTGGCTCACACCCCCTCATTTAGCATCCTCCCAACCAAAGCATCATCTTTGAAGAGAATGATCTTGTTTTGCAAGGGATACACAAGGTCACAGATAAACTGCATGGGTCACCTTGTGACATCCTGAAAAATCCTGTCCCTGTCACTGCATTCTATCCCATGACCCCTTGTCCTCCTACATGCTCAATATGCTACCTACTCATGCCCCTGCCACCTTTCACACTGTTAGCAAAATAAATAAATGTACAAACAAAAACAAACATGCATACATAAAATAATGTGCAAAGCAACTCACTGGAGCTGAAAGCATCCACATTAAGAGGCCACCTGCCATAGTCCTGATTACTACTGTCAGAACCACGAAAGTCCTTTTAATGGTGGCTTGTGCAGATTATTTCTTGGTTTCAGTTTTTCTTGTGGCGTTTGGACTTTTTAGTGTTAGCATGCCACCATTTGGTTTACTTCATTCATTTACTGTTAGAACCTAACTGAACTGCCTTGCTTGATTAACTAATTTATTCAAAACATGACAAACATTTTTACAGAAAAGAAAATCCAAGATTATAGCATATGATATAAACAGAAAATAAATGTAGTGTACCAGGCTCATTGTCACATGAAAAATATTACTAAAAATTAAAGGAGTAATTATTAATATGCATATAGTTAATGGTATTTTTTTTTTTTTGCTGTTTATTCACAGAAGACTTTACATTGTCATTCTAGTGACTCTGGCTATACAGACAATGCTCATTCCAGACTTTACCAGCCATGCAGAGCTGCTACAATTGTTTGGCTCAGATATGTCTTCCATAATCCTGCTTCTAAAGTTTCAAGCTGTGCTAATTTGTGCATGTTGGTTTCATTACGTGGCATGTTTAAAAGGCAGCAGAGTAAAACCTATGGCATTTGAAGCAGGCATAAAACTCTAACCTCTCCTTAGGAATCACAAATTAAAATTTTAAAGGTGCAGTAAAACTCACTTAACCATTCCCTCCAACCCCCTTCCCACACACTTTCACTGTGAGACGGAAGCAGAGAAGTTGT
>NC_056735.1:30253432-30255932 GCF_019279795.1 Protopterus annectens | reverse complement strand
TGTTACAATAAGAAGTTACTGCCATATAATCAGTAGATAGGCATGGAAGTATCAGAGCTTGCTGTAATCAAAGGTAGTTTGTTGGGTGGAAGAGAGGTAGAGGGTAGATGGAGTGGGAGAAGTTAGAGGGGAGAGTTACAAGGGCATAGCCAGCATGTTTTTAGGTGCGCTTTAAGTAAAGCTTTGAAGTGGGTGCATGATGGTAGAGAGGTTATTGTGGGGGGGTGGTTCCATAATTTGGCTATAGCACTAGAGAATAGTGCTTCTCCAGCAGTGTTATTGCCTCTAGTAACCTGTAATTGATTTTTGTTGCTGGATCGTAGTGGTCTGGTGGTGAGATAGGGTTGGAGTAGATACTGGAGGGATGGGACCTTTACAGGATGGTTAACCAGTTTGTGGGCGAGTGCAAGTTGATACCATTGAAGGAGGTGAGGGAGTTCTAGCCAGCCTAGTTCAGTAATTCAGAGACAGTGGTGACTGTGGTAGGATGCCCCGGTGGCAAATATGGTGATTTTGTTGTAGCAGGTCTCGAGTTTATTTAGATCGCATTGCCTTAGGTTGGTATATATTGGAGAGGCATAAAGTAGGGTGGAGATAAGGTAGGAATTTGCTAGTGAAATATTTGCTGCTTTGGTGAGAAGTTGCGTATTTCTATATACGGCTGCTAGTTTTTGGTGGACTTTGTTTATGGTCATGGATATGTGAATGTCAAATTTGAGACTGTTGTCTATTTCAACTCCTAGCAATTTGGTGTGAACTGTTGGGTGGATAGTGGTGTTGTCTTTTGCTGTGATGTTAAAGAGAGAGTTGTTTTGAGTATGTTTGGTGGGTTCGAAGATGAGGAGTTTAGTTTTGTTTGGGTTGAGTTTTAACTGGGCATCAGATAGCCAAGTTTCAATGGAGGAAAAGGCATCCTGTGTGACCTTTTGCAGTTCAGGTAGGGACTGGGCTATGCAGATGATGGTTGAGTCATCTGCATATTGTATGAGTGTGCCATGTTTGGTGGCAGAGGCTAGATTATTGGTGAAAATAGAGAAAATTAGGGGTCCAAGGATGGATCCTTCGGGAACACCAATAGAGACAGGTAGTTGGGGAGATATGTCATTTTGCCATACAACAGATTGCTGGTGGTCAGACAGGTAACTTTGAAACCAGTTGGTGACTGATTGAGAAAAGGATAGGTTATTGAGTACAGAGAGGAGTTCTTTGTGTGGGACCATGTCAAATGCTTTAGATAGGTCTAGGAAAGTAGCAGAGGAGAGATGGCCATTGTTTTTATGGTGAAGGATAGTGTTAGTAAAAGAAAGTAAGGCAGTGGTTGTGCTATGGTTTGGTCAGAAACAATGTTGAGTATTAGAAAGGAGGTTGTTAGTAAGGAGGTAGTCTGAGATTTGAGAGTGACTGCATCTCTCTAGTATTTTGGAGAGTGGAGATGGAATCGATATGGGGCTGTAGTTGGTTAGTTCTGTGGAGGGGCCGCCTTTGTGAAGGGGAATGATGTGTGATATTTTCCATAGTGTAAGGACCTAGCATTCTGACAGAGATTGGTTAATCAAGATTGATAACTGGGTAGGCTAGGGCGTCAGCTGCAATTGGTAGGAATTCACTTGGGAGGTTGTCCACTGCTAAGTTTGTGGGTTTAAGTTTAGTTACGAGTTTTCTTATGTTGGTGGTAGGAATGGGGGAAAATGAGAAGAGTGTCGGGCCATTACTGGGTGACGGTGTGGGGTGTAGGGGAGGGGGGTTGTGTTGTCCGGGGGGATTACTGGGTGAAGGTGTAGGGGAGGGGGTTGTGTTGTCTTGGGAGATTACCGGGTGAAGGTGTGGGGTGTACGGGAGGGGGTTGTGTTGTCTAGAATGGGAGAAAATGAGAAGAGTGTGGGGGGATTACTGGGCGAAGATGTGGGGTGTAGAGGAGGGGTTGTGTTGTCTGGGGATTACTGGGTGAAGGTGTAGGGAGGGGTTGTGCTGTCTGGGGACATTACTAGGTGAAGGTGTAGGGTGTCTGGAGGGGTTGTGTTGTCTGGGGGATTACTGGGTGAAGGTGTGGGGTGTAGGGGAGGGTTGTGTTGTCTGGGGGATTACTGGGTGAAGGTGTGGGGTGTAATGGGAGGGGTTGTGTTGTCTGGGGGTTACTGGGCGAAGGTGTGGGGTGTAGGGGAGGGGGTTGTGTTATCTAGCTAGTGATAGTATGGTTTGTGTGAAGTGTGTGTTGAATGAGGTAGCAATATTTTCTGTAGAGAGGAGCAGAGTGAGGGTGAGTCATGTGTGATGGAGTGAATAGTTATACAGTGGAAGCGATTGAGTGCGGGTATATTGGAGTTTTGGTAAGATGTAAGATATGCAAGGAGAGGGTATGCAAAGAGAAAAAGCATGGTATGCTTATTCATGTTCACAGAAGAGAAGGGGTAGTAGTGGGAAGATGGTGGATTTAGAGTTGGAAGTAGTGTTGTGATTGGTGATAAAAATGATGGAAGGGGTTTGTTCTAATAAAGGTAGG
>NC_056735.1:30090932-30248432 GCF_019279795.1 Protopterus annectens | reverse complement strand
TCTGACATGACTAAGCAGTTGGGTTAATTTTTAGTGCAATTGGTTGATAAGACTGGGCTTGATAGTCAGTGTCTTGAAACTAGGAGAAGAACATTTCTTTCAATCTAAAATCCAGGTCAGTCACCAGGAAACAAGTCACATTCGTTTGTAAGAGGATTAGGTAGGTAGTTAGAAAGTGGGTCTTACCCAACGGGTTGAGCTGTACCTTCTGAATGCAGATTTAAACAGGAGCCCTGAATCTTTAAACATGACACTCTCTTATATCAATGCATCCAGCATTTGTATGATTAATTTTGATGCTTTGACATGTCTGGCATTAAAAATGCACTGTAATTTGGTTCAAGTCATGCCTTCGTACCTCTGCATTTCACTACGGGGGGGGGGGGTTAGGAATGTGTAGTGTAATGATTTTAGCTACTACTGCTATATGAAAGCTGAAAATGTTAACTCACTGAGTCAAATATTCTTGTAGTCATATGCTCAGCCTTGGAAGTCTGTGATTGGACTACTGCCTCATACCCTTGTTACTGATTGGACTACTGCTTCATACCCTTGTTACTGATTGGACTACTGCCTCATACCCTTGTTACGGATTGGTCTGCTGCCTATTTTCATGCTAGTATGCATATCATATTTGAATAACATGAGACATCTGGGGCTTGATACTGAAGTGAAAGCAATAAAGAAAGGAAGCTGCTTAGAAACGTATGTTTTATTCACATACAGTGAATACTATATTAGGCCGGGATTCATAGATGTTGGCTGCAGGAATTCCAGCCAAATACATTAATGTATTTGAATAAAACATGCTTTTAATATTAGCTGGGAGCAGTCACTTAATCCCCAGAAATCTCAGCCATCCTCCATGAGGGCCTGTACCAAGCAAATAACTGGTGTCACAGTCATTGACTATAGCTAAATGTCAAAATGTGCTTTATTTTAACCTTTGGCATACCAACTGCCCTAGATAACCTACCACGTTCACAATTCACTCCTAAGAGCTGATCCAGTAGTTGGAGATTTGGGAACATATGTAGACAGTAACCTAGCATTTGACCAACATGTGTCTACTGCTGTGAGGACATTCTTGTATATTGCTCAGCTTATAAGCAAAGTGATGGCATCTTCGTCCATTGATGTTATTGTTCTGTTCTACTGTATTCAACCCTCCTGAGGCCTACAAACACTCCTGAGGGCTACACACATATGTAACACCTAGAGTGCACACAGAGGTTTCTCACAGAGAATACAGGGACTAAACTACAAGATATGGACCACCTCAATACCCTGTCATTATGCTTGATCTCATATAGACTATTAAGAGTTGATAAGTGCCTGGCCTACAAAGCATCTTCTGATCCAATCCAGAGACATCAACCTCTTCTACAACTTAAATAGAAAGGCTTGGATGGACAGGTACATATCCCAGAGGATCACACTGCCCTGGAACAGATGCTCTGTCAAGAAAGCTCATCCCTGTTCCTATTCAAAAGTAATAAGGAAATTTACCCCAGGACTGCCTCCCGTGTTACTAATAAACAGAGGCAGCACCTAAATACCTTAAACTGCAGCAGGAGCCCCTTTTCAATACTCAACAGTAGGTCCCCAAAAACATTCATTCCCAAATGAGAAGCACAGAAATAAAAATCGTGGTAAGGGTAATCTGAACACCTAATGAGATAACATGGTTAGCCTTAAAATGCCCCTTCAGAAACCTATAATATACTTTATGAACAGATTTATTGAAGGCATGTGAAAACTTAAGAGCTTTCAAATCAGGCTGAAGATATTCAATATAATATTAACAGTTTATCAGCCTCAAAGAAGGTATCTTCCTACATCAGAACTAAAATATAGACAGAAAATGGTCCCCTTGTTGCAGAAGGAAGAAGTAGCCCACATAAAATACAAAAACTGACAGGCCAAACAAAATCCATAAAAATGATAAAGTGGACTATTGAGGATAAGAAAAAAATATGTATTGTTACTATTACACAAGGAGTCCAGAATTTCCATACAGAAAGTATTTAGAAAGATTAAGAGAGAATTTAAAGGAAAGAAAAATACTTGCACAAGAAAAAAGCTGTCAAATGCTTCAAAGTGACAGATGTAATTCAAAAATCTAAAGAACAAAATCCAGAGATTTTTGAAAGATATGAAAAAGAACATAGACATGAGAAAGAGAAGGAGATCTGGTATTGTGCAATATTTATGCAAAGGAGAAAGCCAAACTAATCAATACAAAAAAAGCATCTCCAAACATATCTGAAGAGATATACAGGCAAAGCCATCTCTCATGGAACATTTCACAATAAAAAATAAGAGGGGAATGTAGAAAAGAGTTTTACTAGGGTAGAAGTTAAACAAACAGAAATTGAAGTTACGGATTATCTGCAAAATAAAGAACTTATTGTGGAGAATCTAACATAGTTCCCCAGATTAAGGAGCAACAAGTAAAGCAGGAGGCTTCTGAAAATATTTTGCAACATGATGTTGCTCTGGAGCCTCCTGTAGGAGACCAGTATGAAAGTCCAGTTGGAGTTGTACAGCAAGTGAAAGAGCAGGAAACTGTGGCGACTCAGACACAGGAAATATTGCTGAATGATGGGTCAGTGGGTTCCCATATGAAGGAGCGGCCGATGAAGCAGACTGAATCTGTAGAGAATATGTCACAGGACATTTTTCTGGAACTTTCTGTAGCTTGCTCACATGAAATAGAGAGCAAAAAAGACACTCAATTGAGGAGAAAATGATTTAAGAAATGACCCGTTTGATTTACTAGAGATGTATAGACATATTAAGATAGATTGAAAGAAATAGTTTACAGAAAGTAGATAAGACATAAAATGTGAGAAGATCGATAAAACAGATGAACACAGTAATCAGGACTATGAAGAGACATTCATGTGACAACAGAAATAAATAGAATATATTACTGGACAGCTAATAGAAAAAGTATTACCATAAAAATGTAGAATAACAAAGGAAAGGAAAGAAAAAAGTAAAATGCTATCATTGAATGGAGAAAACTGTAAAGCAATTAAGACAAGAAGTATCATTGATATAGAATACAGAAAAGGGAACAGGTCATCAAAAGTGCTTAGAAAGATAGAACCAGAATAAAAACTGGGTGACAACAAAAACAGCTAAGTAAAATAAACCAAAACACTTTTATTACAACTTAGTAAGGGTTTGCCATGGTAAGGATGAACCCATCGAATGAAGGGATCATTGACCCATGTCCGCGAAAACGACAATGTCGAATTCCAACATTGTCGAAATATGACGACTTCAACTTCTAAATGGGCTTTAACATGGGTGAAGATAGGGGCGAGATTCATACTTTGACAATGTTGGGTTTGACATTTTTGCCATTCAGCCAACGGACTTCGACTAAAGTGGGTTTGACGGAACCCACTTCAACCTTACCATAGTAAACCCTTAGTAAGTGCTTTTGCATTGTCCCCAATGCTTCATCAGACCTTAAAAATACATAACACTCACTATTTAAAATCCAAACCATAAATTAGAAACTAATTCTAATTATGACATCATAACAAGCTGTCCAATCGGCTATAGAAATTCTGACAGCAAATTAGAAAGTACATGATCTGCCAATGTGTACTAAAAAATAAATAAAACAAACTGTCATTTCCAGTATGGCTTAAGTATATACAAAAATTAGTTTCTGTTAGTGTTTGGTTTATTTTATTCTGGTTCTGTTCTTTGTGTACTGGTGTGACAATTTCATCTCAGCTGTGCAGTTGTTTTTAGTCTTTTGGACTTACTTAGAAAGATAGATTAAAAAAATGCACAGTGTGAAAACAGACTGAAATGTATCCTATACTGTTGCTAATAGTAAACTAAAAATATAAACACAGGAGAAAAACTTAGAAGGTATGCAGATTAATAAAAATGGGAAATACAAAATGAGCACTTCATTGATGACCCAGAAAGATTTCATACAGAATATTACACAAAGCAAAAGGAATATAAACACCACCAAAAAAGAATAAATAAGCACAATTTGGAGAAGCATTTATGAAGATCCTGTTAAACATAACAAGGATGTTGAATGAAGAGAAAAATGAAAAGAAACAGTAAGGAGCTCTAACGTAATATATATGAAATGGAAATAACAGCCAGAGAAATTACGACAAAATTAAGGAATGTTCCTCAATGGAAAACCAAGCCCAGGCACAATACCTAACTATTTGTTAAAAGCATTAACATCTTTACCGAAAGATTTAGCTCTGAGTAAGAATTACTTATATGTGCATCCTGGACAGACATCAACCTGGTTAACAGCAGCAAAAAATGATACTCTTCCTTAAGAGTGAACTGTCAAGCCATCCTAAGAAATAAAGGCCAATAACTTGCCTTCTGACAATATACTGTCTATATACTGGAAAATGATGCAGACAGAGATTATAGTTGTTTAGAAAAAAACTCAGTTATGTCAATAAAACAAAAGGATAATGAAAGAAAGTCATATGGAACAAAGGATCTTTTGTTGTTATATAAAGCCATGGTAGAGAATTCTAAAAGAGGAGATAATTTAAGTATGGCATAGATAGATTACAAAAAAACATTTGACAGCATCCCACATACATGGATAAAGGAATGCTTACAGGTGTATGATACACCCTACATTGATTGATTACATTGTAGTTAGCTTGAAAAGGTAGCAAAAGAGTTTATATCTGAGCCTTGACAAAGGAGTAAGTATTATCCCATGGATAAAAATTCAAAGTGGGATATTCCAGGGTGATTCCTTGTCAATGCTGCTATTTTGTCTTGCTCTTAACAGATTAGGCAGCTTACTTAACAGATTGCACTATGGTTACAGATCAAACCCACATTATTTAAATATTTCTTATCTACTTTTTGTGAGTGACTTAAAACTGAATAACTCATCAGATAAGTTGAAAGCACAACTACAAGTGGCTAAAACTTTCTCAGATGATATAAGAATGTCATTTGGTCTTGATAAATGTACAAAAGAAACATATAAAACAATATAGTTACAACAGCAAGAAAATATCAACCTGGGACAGGAATTTGATGTAAATGAACTTGAGCAGGAGGGAGCATATACATATTTGAGAATAGATGAAGGATCAACCAACAATAAAACATGAACACGCAAATAAAACTCAGTAAGAATACTTCAGAACACTAAAACTGATATTGAAAGCTACCTTGGCATTTAGGAATAAAGTCCAAGCTATAACTCAGTTTGCTCTTCCTGTTCTAACTTACAGTTTTGAGATGATCAATTGACCTTAAAATAATTAAATCAGTTGGACAGAAAAACAGAAAAATTATTTATGCTTATGTGATGTATAAAAATCAGTATATAACAAGAATATATATTACTCACTCTGAAAGAGGTATGGGCCTCCTTGAAAATGATTATATGCATACATCTGCAATCGGGGAACTGCATACATGTCTGCTGAGCTCATCAGATCCAAGCATAATTTTAAAATATGTGGAGAAGACGTCTATGCTGACATCTTTACTTAGTTTAGCAGATGCATTTTGGTGTCAAGTGGGAGTGGAAAATAAACCAGAAGTAGACAAAATTTAAACAGCAACTGAATACGCCATAAAGCAAAAGAAAGAATAGAAGGAAAATAACTAAACTAGAAGGAAAAAATATGGGAGCCCCATAAATATAGTGGCAAGCATATAGTTCTCCTAGAACTACCTCATGTTGACCATAATCTGACACAGGAATGATTATGGAGAAGTGAATTGAAGCCAAGGGATGAAAGGTTAAACACTGTGACCTGGGATAGTGGAGTATGTACACTTCGGTTTACAAAATCTATTGAAAAGGTTGGAGAAACAAACAAATGCAGGTTCTGTAAAATAAAACTGGAAATAGTCGCACATGTTACTGGGAGTAATACATTCATGGAAGAGAGCCTATATTATAATAATAATACATTATTATAAGAGAGCCTATTGTGCTTAAGGCACAATACTGAGGCAATAATGTTGCACTGACAGTAGTATAAGCACTGCAGAGAAACATTGGAGGCATGAACCAGTACATTACACAGAATGATGAAGTGTATATCACATGTGGTCATCTATTAACAACAGTCCAAAAAAACAGATGTAAGAAAACTAGATATAGTAGTCCATGAAAAAAGGCAAAAGTAACATCAATCATTCAAATTCCTACACTCAGTGATTACAGTGGCATATGTACAGAGAGACACAAAGTCACAAAATATCAGCATCTGCAGGCAGAAATAAGAGCAATGTGGAAGAAAGATACCCAGACCGTTCCAATAGTAACAGGAGTAATGACCTAATAAAAAGAATTTACAATCATACTTAGATACACTGCCAATACATGTGACCCCATACAAATGACAGAATGAGGATATTTGGGGCATGCAACACTTGAAAGAAGAACACTCTTGGCCAACATCAAAGACAGAAGCAATACTAATTTTAGTGAACTCTAATCATAACCTGACCCAAGAATGGGGTAATGGTATTAGAATCCCAAAAGACTTAGACAACTCAAACAAACGGCGGTAAAGAATGTAAAAGAGGCAGACATTAATGAAAAGGTCTCACACACTGTAATTTGAGCATATCCTATTGCAAGACCACCTAAGCAAAAGGAGCCCAATGAAGACAGTAGCTGCATTACTGCACTCACAACATGTATGTATCTAAGATATTAAAAGAGACATTTCTTTCATAGCAGAAGCATTTTATTATGCAGTTCATCAAGCATAAATAGTAAATAGTGTGGGAAGAAATAGCCAGGAAATTGTTATGGCTAGGCTTGTATAGGCCCTAGGGCCGATAGCCTAGTACCAACCTATAAACCTACGAACCTATTACAATATATAACAAATACAAGAAACTTCATTGATGACACAGGCCAGGATTTATGGATTACATATGTACTTGTGTGGGAATGGCATCTGGTAATCACAAACCAGAGCTCTAAGGATTCAGTGGCAGAAACCTTCCTGGGAGTAGTTCCATAAGCTACCCAATACCTGCAGCAGTCCATGTTTGTAATTGTTATGTTAATGATGGTCCCCTGTATCTTTCTTGATTCATGAATGTGATTCATGGAGTGCAATGTATACAGGGTCCAGAAATATAAGGGGCTACAACTGCAAATGTACTGCAGTTACTACAGCTGCTGAGCATGTGTATTCCCTGTATGAGATGGCTGAGTGATAAAAAGCAGGAAACAGAACATTAAATAATATAAAGAGATATCCCATAGCTGCCCATGGTGCAACCATGCAGAATTGTCCCACCACAAAGCAGTAGTGACAGCAATCAGTCAGCAATGGGAGTGTTATAGTCACCAGATCAGATTTTAGTATTATGAAAAAGCACCCAGGTTGCAGACATGTTGAAGAAGGCTTAAATGTTTATGAATCACTCCTGCCGAGGTTTGTGGAATATCACCATACAGAGAAAACAAGTGAAGTGTCTTCCATAAAACCAGAATGTATCTCATTCATTGGTACCCTACACCAAATGCCCATCTGCCATTAATTCAGCATTTCCTAAAATGTAGCCAGGTTTGTCAACAGTATGGCAATGTCTTTTGTACTTCTTGCTTGACTATACAAGATCCAGTCAGTATTAATCGATACAACAGAGATCTTCTATGGACAGAATACTATCTTTGGTGTATCCACTCATGGCACAGTAGTACATGGCTGATGCAGTTCATAAAGGGAAGAGTAATTTGGTACAATGAGATATTGACAGCATGGCCTTCTTACAACATGCTATCAGTTCCCCAGTGCACATACCCAACCAGTATAGTGGTGATAATCACAAACCAGAGTTGTAGGGAATTCATGATTTTACAGTCACCATGGCAGCTTGCAGCAATCAGTGTGTCATACTGTATGTGCTGTGTTATGGTATCCAGATGCTTGTATATTGTAACAATGTTACAGTTCTTTTCCTACCAAATTATCTGCATTTTGTGTTAGTTTATTACATAGGTGGTTTTGCCATGGTATCACATTTCAATTATTGATAGGCCTGTATTGGTATAATATAGCAATAACTCACGCCTGGGTGTGGGTAATGCTGGATTCGCCCTCGTGACCAAACCACACCAACCGTGGGTAAATCCAGCATTACCCACACCCAGAAGTGGGTTATTGCTATTATACAATGACATTATTTAAGGAAAAAAAATAATTACTTTTCTTAAATAATGGCATTGTATAATGCCTCCTTGCTGCCCTTCCGCAGCTGTCGGGGTATTCTGCGGCAGTTCTCATGTACTGCGCATGTGTATATTTACACAGTACATCAGAGCTCTGGGCAAAAGCAACGGAGAAAGCAAGATCTCCATTGCTTTTTACAGCCTGTCTCGCTATGTTAAATGAGTTTAACATAGTGAAACAGCTTTAAAAAAAGCAACAGGGAATCTCCATTGCTTTTTTTAAAGCTGTCTCGCTAGGTTAAACCCATTTAACATAGAGAGACACTTTTGAAAAAAGCAATGGAGAAAGCAAGATTGTTGCTTTTTAAAGTGTCTCGCTATGTTAAATGGGTTTAACATAGCGAGACAACTTTAAAAAAGCAACGGAGATGCTCCGTTGCTTTTTTTTAAAAGCTGTCTCGCTATGTTAAACTCGTTTAACATTGCGAGACAGGTTGTAACAAGCAACAGAGATCTTGCATTCTCCGTTGCTGTATAAAAAAAAAAAAAAAAAAGAAAAGAGTTATACTAATGGAAAAAGTCCGGGCAACAGGATCTTTTTCCATTACTATAACTCTGATTTACAATGTGCACGCTGACTAATCAGTGTGCACGTTTTGGAATATTAATGGGGGGGGGGTTGTTGTATAATATGCTATTACAGTGTGTGATGACTGTCCATGGTGCTGAAATTAGGTGCGCATAATTGTAATACCGGGACCATGTATAAACAGCAGGACTCAAAGTATGCATGGTATAGCATATACTGTTTATGAATGTAGTGAATAATTATTTTATATCTATATCTAATCTATATCTATCTAGATTTATATCTACATCTGTCTATTTATCTATCTATCTATCTATCTATCTATCTATCTATCCATCTATCTGTGTGTGTGTGTGTGTGTGTGTGTGTGTGTGTGTGTGTGTGTGTGTGTGTGTGTGTGTGTGTGTGTGTGTGTGTGTGTGTGTGTGTATATGTATTATAATTGTATATTATTTTTATTTGTGCTAAAAATACAAAAAAAAAAAAACTTATAATGTTAACCTTAGAACATTATTTCACAGCTTGGGAGAATGTGGGCTAACCCTAAAGGAAACTGAGTAATTGAGACAATATTTATTTATATTTAATCTGGAGAATATTTACTTATAACCTTAGGTTTATAGGTAAGTACTGGACTAGTTGTCCTTGTGGGCCATTTTAAGCCTAGCCAATTTCCTTTCTAAAGTGAGACTTAAACCCTATACCTTATCTCTGTAAGGTAAACAACTTAACAATTTTGCCAACCTCCAATCCTATAGGTAAGACTTAGGCTAAATGCTCTTTTGAGACATTTTGTTCAAGCCAGTTTCCCTTGGTGAGAATCAAACTCTGTACCTCTTGTCTGTGAGGTAAATACTTTAACCATTATGGCAACCCCCAACCCCCTTCAACCCCCTCAACCCCTCAGCCCCCAAATCTGTTTATAGATCTGAGCAATTTCATCACACCACAAAGGAACTCCTAAAAGACAGGCCTCAAGAGATCTGAACCCATGACTTTGCTCAGTGACATTTTACCAAACAGTACATTAACAAGGTGAGACACAGAATTACTCAAATGAATATAAGCAGGCAGCCCTCTTCACCCCACCCTAACTATGCCTCTTCCTGTAGTAGAAAACATTGTCCATTTATGCAGCATCTGTGATTCTGCATATGAATAAAATGTTGTTCAGTGTTGGAATTACAAATGTACTGAGAAAAATAGCGGTGTTTTTAAAATTCAGCAGTTCTTTGATTTCTTTCCAAATATCCAGAAGGCAAGCCAAAGGAAGTTACTCTTTTCAGGCCACTGGCAAATGGCTAGGTTGAGAGATTTATACACACATAAGGAAAATCTTTGATAATGACATACATCCAAAGAATTCTATAGACATAATGTACACAAATATTTTAAGTGAGAAAAGATTTACCCTATATTGTATATGACTACTAGAAATATGACTGAAGAACTGAAATTCTTTCATTTTAATTGTGTTTAATCAGCATTGTACTAATAGCTAAAACCAAGATGAAAAGGTATGCTGATTACAATTTAAACGTGTGTTGCAGTGTGAAAGGAAGTAACTAGGTTTTGTTAAACTAGACAAACACTAACACAAATGCACCATACTACTATTCTCATCCATTATTATTAGTGAGACTTTAGGTGCCAAACAGACAACTGCACCACAGAACTGTGTCTGAAACCAGCAGACAACTTTAAAAGCTGCAACATGCTCCACACTGCCACAAAATAATAAAAGTAAGGTAGACTGAAGCATTAAAATAGCTCTTGGTTGCTAGGAGGTGTAGTTTGCTTCTGGCCATTATCTGTGTGGCAGCTTTTAAAGCCTTTGCACACTCCTTCATTCTCTTTTTTCATATGACACATCAAAGTGGTGAAACTCATCATGTGCTACAAAGAACTATGATCAGATCATTGATTATAATGATATGTTAATATGCTCTAGTTTTTTTTTTCTTTTTTATAAATTTGTTTTGCCCAGTCCCTTGCAGCTGACTTTCAGCTGACCCTGAGTGCCCCTCTTTGTTTACTGGGCCTACTGAACCTGAGAAAACTTCCCTGAATTTTCTTTGACCCATGTTTAGGGCCAATGAGGCATTTCAGTCACTTTGAAACTATATCATACATGTTGCTGAGGAGGATTTTTTGTCTATAAGATAAGTTCTCATCCCCCTTTGTGACACACACAGTGAAGAAGGAGGTGACATGAGTGGGCTGGCATATTGTCCTGCCACTGTGATGACTCAGCCAGTGCCCTACTTTCCCTGCAGATAACGCACTCCTCTGCATGTCCAGTAATGCACTCCTCTGCATGTCCACTACTTCTGTCACAGATCGACTGCAAGGTAGGTCCTTGTTATGCCCTTCCCCAGGATGGGCAACCAGCCTCCCTTGCCAACACCTCAGACTCCTGGTTGTGTGGGCTGCAGTCAGGGCTTTATCAGTCCTGGCATAGCACTAGTAGATTCTTGAACCTGATTAAAGAAATTCACCTTTCAAGCTTTAGTCTCAGTTTAATTGCTCAAAATCTACTCCACAAAAACATTAGTAACCTGGTTATGACCAATGGTCTTGCCATAATATTCTGTATTTTACTGAAACAGCACTGTTCTGATTTTGCAGTCTTGTGATTTGGAATTATCTTACAAAATAAAAATCATACATCCTTTGTAGAAAAATGTAAGTCTGAAATTATTTACCATTAACAATACATAATGATTTAATTATGCTTAAAAAACACCCAGAGTTTTGATAAGGAGGAGATTTTACATACTTGAAAAAATTGTTCAACATAAATAAAGGTTCACTAAAGCAAGTATTACCTGATACTATAGGTCTTAATAGCAGCATTCAGAACTCTTACACATCTTAGGTTGCCCAAATATAACTGACACACTTGGGCACTGTATATAAAATAGGAAGACAATGCTGCTGAAATTAATTAGATGACAACATATCATAATGCAACATTTTAACATGCTGATGCATTTATTAATTGTTAACTTCATTTATTTCTGGCATCGGTTTATATACTTCACTATTTTAGGGCAATTTACTCCTTTCCTGAATACAACACTGATTATCTAACACCACAATGACTTCCCCGTTATCAGACTTTCTAATTAAACAATCAGTATTACTTTGCTAAGTTTGCACTGATTCTCATTTTTTGTCCATTAAATTAAAATTCGGAAAGCAACAGTCCGTAGGTAACAAACTTCACAATTCATTTTCACAGCATGTCTCAAGTGCCAAAATAACAGCATGGGAATTAGGCAGAAAGATTCTTGATGTAGCAAACAAACCAGCATTTGTCTTTAACTACATCTTATTAAAAAAAGAATAAGTGAAGTACTCTGAGCCTCAGAGCATCTAATGCGTTTGTAAGTCTGGCAGAAACAAACTAAATGCCATGTTTTCAACAAAAAGTTCCACATCAGTTACTGTGACAGGTTAAATGGAAGTTGGATCACCTTTTTTTTTTCCTTTTATGAGCTCAGGACTCTATAGTATCAACTGTTGATTTGAAGTTGTGTGATTTTAATTTGTTCTTTGCACTTGCCGTAGTCAGGTGACTAGAGACTTATTAAATGTCTCCTCTCACATTGCTTACAATATAGCATCTGCATTAAAGAAAATGTATTCCTGTCCATGTTCGAGTGCAACTTGGATCTATGGGCGAGTAATAGAAAATTTATCCCAAGACTACCACTTGTATGACTAATGGACAAAGACATGCTTTATCTCATCTATGTGTCCCCTCAAAATTATCTGTGGTATTTTTCTGGAGCTGGCATACCATTTCAAATAATCAAAAGTAATCCAAAAGAATGGCTACTACACCAAAACCTAATGAAACTACAATAAATGTGACAGTGGTTACTGTATCTAGAAACATATGTGAGCTAAATAGAAATGTCCCACATTACAAAACATATGCAAAAGCCTAGTACCATTGGACTTTAATGACATTGAGTTTAAGAGAATTATCTTTTAAAGAACTAAGGCTATGTTTCTTTATGTGATATAAATACAGATATATAATTAATATACAGCATAATACAAACCATAAATAGTTATTTAAAATTTTATAGGTGCTTAGCAGGGTGTTTTCCATTTCTTTGATCCACAATTGAGGTATTTAAATGTAATTATGTATTTAATATGAGAGGAGAAGAAACACAGTAATCTCTATTATGGGCTTGTGTACAATATTTAAACTGTTTGCCTTGACATTGCTATCTATAAGGGGTTTCTAGCTAGTTGTGTAAGTTGTTTTGTAGTAGATATGTACTTGTGAGAGTCATTCTACTATGTTTTATATTAGCAGGACTGGCATTATTCATCTTGTGGCATAAGGCTGTCTGGTCTATCTGAGTTGGGAAACACACAAAAGGGCAGAAAGTGTAGTCATTTTTATTGGCAAGTGGGCTTAGTAGTCAGTTTTTCGTTTCTTCAGTGCTGGTAATAATTTGCCATGTTTGCATCACTGGAGGCTAAACTCTCACATACAAGTACAGGTCAAAACCAGACATACAACACCCACCACCCATAGATAACAGCACACACACACACACACACACACACACACACACACACACACACTCTATGTATGCTGAGGCACTTTAATGCAATCTTCCTAAACAAAGACCTCCTCGACTGCCCATTAGCAAAGTGTATCCACAGAAAACCTAAAAGCACTCAGCAAAAACAACACCTAACACCACACATATGGGCACACTCACTGGAACCCATAATTCAAAGTTCATAAGGCAAGCAAACACACTTCCTAGGACTGTGGTCATAAGGGACTCTATTGTAAGACATACCAATGCCCCTCTAACCAGGCTGAACAAGAAGAACGTAACAGTTAGTTCCCTATTTAGAGCCAGGATCTGCCAAATTAAATATGCACTGAAATCATTACACCACAGGTACCAGTATGATTTCACCATAGTCCATGTAGGTGTAAATGACCTTAGACATATCTATTTGAAAAGAGACATTATGGAGCTCTTGGACTATGTGTCTCAGGCTGATATGAGCCTAGCATTTGGCAGCATATTACCTTTGCTGTGGATGATGTCACAGTAAGAACAAAAGGTGATTGATTTTAACAATTGGCTGAGTTTATGGTGTCATTATAAGGGGATCCAATGTTTGTCAGGCTGGGACAACACAGCTTCTAGACTTTTGAATACTAGCTAAAACTTTATTCACCCCATAGAGCCTTTTCTAGGCAATGCCAAATTGACATATTACTAACATAGCAAAATCAACTTAACTGAACCTCAAGATATTATTGTTCAGTGTCAGGACCCTAAGCAAAAACTGCACTCCATCCATGTCCTCCTCACCCTCAAGAATATAAACATCTGTGCAGTTATGGAGACGTGGTTTAAAGCTGCATAGAGTACCCAGGCAGTGCAAGGTTTCAGTGCCTTCCACACCTTTAGACCATTAGGTGTACAGACAGGGGCTAATGGTGGAGGTGTCTGGATATACATCATTAACAAGCATACCTTTCTGTTGGTTAAACAGTATGGCACTCTATAGTTTCTCCACATGCACATCACCGCAGATAAAATCCCATACCATATCCTAGCTAGATATAGGTCATCCTCCATATCCCAAGATACTCCAGTGCATACTTAGGCCTACTGGAGACACTAACTACTCATAAGGGACTTTAATAACCTCTGTATAGATTGGGAATACTACATAGCCTCAAATTTGCAGGCAGAGAGATTCCTGGACTTCATAAATGCAAACACCCTTGACCAGTTAGTGCATATGCCTTCTAGAGGCCCCAATGTATTGACCTTGCACTTACAAATATGGGAGAACACTGCACTCCCCCCCCATGATACGTCCTCCTTGGTAAAGTCCAACCAAAAAACTGTCTCCTTCACAATAAAAATCAACTCTGTTATCCCAGTAAATCCACTAACAAATAGGAACAATTCAAAGGCAAACTACTTTTTATTAAGTGATATTTTGTCAAAATTCAATGCCACTCCAAACCCAGAGAACACAGCAGCCTATGCAGAACAGTTCACTGAAACCCTGTACAACCATGTCAATGGCTACATATAGGCTGCTGTGCCCACCAGAAGTGAGCCCAAAACTAACTCCAAAAACAAACACCCTGGTAGCATCCATAATTAAACAGGATGTGCAATAAAAGAAAAATAAATAATCATGGCTAAAATCAGGAGGTGTAACTCCCTTAAAGATAAAAACTCTCTCATCAAACTAAACAGGCAACTAAGGTGCCTAATTATAGGTTCATAGGTTACCAGTTGTTGCAGATGTCTTGAGAGGTACATACCAAATGGGGCATTGTATTCTATAATGGGTCTAATGAGGGATGAGTACAGTGGGACAATGTTTTTCTGGATGAAAAGCCCTATCACACTTTCTGTGTTTAGTGTACTGCCACCTATATGGTAATTCATGGATACATGTTTTTCCCAAAGGGATAACAATACATTTCTTGGCATTGAGCGTATCCACATCATTTGGGGATTCAATAATGGCTCCCAGTTTGCAGTCATCTGCAAACTTTGTCACCCCAGGACTGAACCCTGAGGTACTCCACTTGTCACTTGTCTGGAGCTGGATTTGACAGTGTGGGTTCTATCAGTAAGCCATTTAGCAACCCATTGATTAATGCCCAACTTAGTAAGTTTATCTATGATTCCAGAGTGGGGATGGTGTCAAAGGCCTTGGCAAGGTATAGATAGGCTGTTTGGACCACCTTACCCTTGTCCATGGCCCTGGAGACTGATTCAAAGAAGTCAATCAGGTTCAGGAGACAAGATTTCACAAACCCAAACTGGGTGGGGTCCAGTGTTTGAAGGTTGCCAATGTCTTTGTTTATAAGTTCCATGATAATGTGAGGCTATGATTAAACATGACACTTAGGTGAGGTGCCAGTTCATATTGTAGTTCATGTAGTACACAGCCCGGGATGTCATCTGGTCCCATGGATGCTGTATTCTTGGCTTTAGAGAATTTGGCAATCTTCATTGAGATGGGCCATTCACTGAATCGATCTGCCAGGATATTGGCAATATCCTTCGGATCAGTATATTTAATGCCATTCTGTTTTAGCTCAGAGCAGATCTGAGCATTGCCATTTAGATTCTTGACATAATTATAGAATGCTTTGTGGTTGTCTTTGGAATCTTTGGCAATTTTATTTTCAAACTAGCTTTGGAGGATTTTATGAGGCATCTCAGTTTCTTACTGAGGCTAGTAAGGGAGTTTTTGCATCCTGGGATTTTCCTCTTTTCTGCAAAAGTTTCTTCCTTTTGTTGTAAAGTTTGTTTACCACCAGATTGGCTTCCTTTTTGGATGAGAGCATTTCGGTTCTATTTGGGATGGCACGATTCATGCATGAGTGGATGTGCCATAGTGTAGGATTCAGCAGTTGAACTTTCAGTCATGGGTGTCATGAAGTTTGTCACTTCTGACTTGAGTAGCATGAAGTTGGCTTAGAAGTTTTTATGGTGGTTTCTTTACTGGGGTGGGGGTGGGATGTGGATGTTAAGGGTGATTAACTTATGGTCAGACCTGACTAACGAGGGGTGACCATAGGTATGGAGCATTGATTTCCCATGTTGGTAATGACCAGGTCTAGGATATTGGAGCCGTGTTGGGACATGAGTAGTTTTCCCAGTTAATGGCAGGGTAGTTAAAATCACCCAGTATTAGGGTGTTTGGTTCTATCTTAATATTTTCCAGTATGTTTAGAAAGGTGTAGTGAGAATCTTGGGGTATGGTGGGGATCTGTAGCAAGCTACAATTTGGATTGCAGTCTTACCTAGTGTTAGTTGCACTTGGAGAATTTCAGACACATTGTGTTGGCTAACTAGCCTGGTGGTGTGAATATCCTTGGTGAATATTGACACTCCTCCACCTTTAGTGTTTCGTCCTGGTTAAAAGTGTGGTATGAATTATAGCCTGGTAATGCAGGGGTGCTCTCTGGAGCCTTGAACCAGGTCTCTGTTACTACACAGATGTCAATGTTCTCCATTTTGCATTTTGAGGTTTACACTTCTAGCATTGAGTAGCATTACCCTCAGATTTTGCATGCTTGTACCTGTTATGGTGGTGGTTTTGTCCTTTGAAGTTTGCCTAAAAAAGGGACTATAGGGGTGGCAAGAGCCTTAGACAGTAACCTGAATCCCAGGGGCGACAGGTGCAGACTATCTCTGGCAAAGCATCGTGGTCTGTCAATCATGTCATCCCAGGCAGACAGATACTGGATCCCCTTTGAATGACACCATAGCCAATTGTTGAAGTCAATAATTTTATCCTTATATTGTGGTATCATTCTGGGCCCTGCCTGGGCCACATGATCCGAGAGCTCTTCCATGTCTCTTTTCATGTAGTCCAGGGTCATTCACTCCAACATGGACAATGACAGAGTCATATTTGTACTTGTTGTGAGTGCATGCATTATACAGGCAGCTGACTGTAATTTTCTCCTTATTCAACCTGGTGAGAGGGACATCAGTGGGACTATAAAGTCACCTATGACTAAAGTGTTAGGTACATTGTCTTGCCTTAGGGGCTGTTGCTGGGTGGCACACTGGTGTTGTGAACTATGTGACACATTGGTTGTGATTGGTGTTTGTTTGCGCTTCAGCTTCAGAGGTCTCTGTCGCTTGGGCAGGTTACTGTTATGGGCCTCTGCATATGTGGATTTAGTGTTGCTATATGTGGGTGTTGGTGGTTGTTAACCTTCTCCTCTTGACTGTTTAGCACAATCTTGGGTGGAGAGAGCTTTGCTTCCATTTTGGCTATATAAGTGCATCTCTCACAGGTTGTAGTGTTGGGTGGTAGGAGGATAGGGTTGTCTGTGTACATGAGGCAATTGCTGCATTGCCCCAGTATGCCCAGATTCACCAGGTGGACAGGAGAAATCACGGAAGCTGACCCTTGGACATGCCTGGTTTGGGGCTTTTTTCTTTGTAAAGTATAGGAGCTGTTTCCTTAGCAAGGTACTTTGCAATTATAGGCTGTTTAGTGCATTAATTTCTCCTTGTTAACAAGGAGAGTTCAGTGTAGGTATTAGAGAAAGTGCTAGTCACAGGGATGCTTAAAGGTAAGATTGAAAGAATGCACTACCTGTTTAAAAAGTTAAGGTTTAGTGGAGAGTTATTTTTAAAACAGCAAGATGGACTGAAAGGGGTGGTCACTTTTGTATTTTGGTACTATGAAATACTGTAGGATGGGCAATAAATTTAAATAATTGAAGGTGGGATTTCAAAAGTGATGGTTTTGTGATTACGCCAGTGAAAGTAGAGAGAAATTAGATTTATGGTCAGATTAACATAAGAGGCGGGCAACTAGAAAGACAGTGGTATTTAACAAAACAACTTAAATGGGTGGGAGGGCGGGAAAAAATTCTGCCTGACTCAGAAGAGAGAGAGCTGTGGTCTCTTTTGAAGTTTTAATATGCTGTTAAAACAGAATGCAAGCAAAGCAAAGTCCAGTAAAGCTAATTTTGAGGTTAAGATAGTCTCCCAGACAAAAGGCAAATACAAGGCCTTCTTCAGCTATGTTAGAAACCTCAAAGGTAGTACACAACAATGTGCTGAAATGGTGGTTAATGGTGCCATATTCACACTTAGCCGGAACAATATACTGAATCTGTTGACTGACAAATTCAGTTCCAGCTTTACCCCCCCAAGAAATACCCTCAAACATTACCTCTATAACCACAAACAGAGAGCATGAGCAGGCTGTGCTCACTAAGACAAAGAACAGTCTCAGTGGACCCTGGTAATATCTCAAGATGACTCCTGAATATTATAAAATATGACTTATCAGGGCCACCTGACTCACTACTAAATTATAGTCTTAAAACAGGCTTTGTGCCACAAGAATGGAGGACTGGGATGGTTATCTACCTTCATAATTGTGAAGCATCAACAGATCTTGGAAACTACAGACCCATTAGTCTGACTAGTCTTATTTGCTAAGCCATGGAAGGAATTATCTTGGAAATGATCAGCAAAGACATTGGAAACCTCCAGACACTGGATCCATCCCAGTGTGGATTCATGGATTCATCAAAGGAAGGTCATGCCTACTGAAACCTGGTGGACTTCTTTGCAAATGTTACTAATGCAATGGATGAGGGTAAAACTGTGCACACTGCCTACCTTGATCTGGCCAAGACATTTGATAATGCACCCCTAGGGTATTGTTAGCAAACTTGTGGAATTAGGCATAAGCCTCTGTATAATATACCGGATAGCCAGCTGGCTCATGGATAGGACCCAGGAGGTTAGGACTGGTGTTACCACCTCCACAAGGAGGCTGGTCAATGGTGGAGTCTCTCAGGACTGTGTGCTGGGCACACTCCTCTTTGGTATCTACTTCCCAGAAGTCAAAGCCAATGTCAAAGGCCTCTGGCTGACCAGGTTCAAAAATGATTGCAAACTGGGGGCAGTCATACAATTCCCCCAAGATGCAAACACCCTACAGGAAAGTGCAAGGTCTTACACAGATAAACAACTGCTGCCAAAGCCATGCCTTAAAACTCAATGCCAAGAAATCCATTATAGTACCTTTTGGGAAGTTGGCCACCCCTGAAAACTAAATCATCAATAAAATACCCCCAAGAAGGATCTGGGAATCCAGAACTATAGATAGTGTCTTGGCCTTGGACCAATATGTGTCCAAGGTAGTAAGAAAATCCTTCTATGTTGCTCAACTTGTAAGTAAGGACATGGCATTTAGGTCAAGAGAGCTCATTATACTACTATGCTTGGCCCTCATCACACCCATCATAGAGTGTAATGACCCCTTTGGTATGTACCTGACCAGACACATGTAGCAACTGGAATGTCTGCAAATGTTCCTTACAAAAAGAATACAGGGCATAACACAATGCCCTTTGTGGAGTGCCACAAAACTCTTTCGCTATAATCAGTCTGCTATATACTACTGAGAGGCGACTATGCTTGGACCCCGTTATGATGAACCTTTTGCACATCCACTAAACAAAGAGCATCAAAACTACTAGATCCAAAGACCAAAATTTTGTTTAAAAAATAAATAGGACATATTGGAGAGACAGATACATATCTCAGAAGATTCCTGTTCTCTGGAATATGCTCCCCATCCATGTGAAACAAAGTCTCCCTAGTCCTATTTAAGCATAACTTTGGCCATTGGATGGAAAATCGGAAATTCACCTCTGGTCTAGTGCCTATGTCCCTGATGGACAGAGGCAGCCAGTAAATCAAGTCATGACCAAAATTAACCCCCCCCCCATATTAATATCTAAAACAAATAATTCTGGGCCATATTTGAGGTCCAAGGCTACCCGCGGTAGTGGTGCTGCGGTAGCGTTGTCGCCTTACAGCAAGACGTTGTCGCGTTCGATTCTCAGCTAGAGCATCTTCAGTGTGGAGGCATGCGTGAATGGACGTGCCTTTGTTGAAGGTTGTGCATTAGGGCTGGTAACTCGGCATGTAAAAATCCACTACCAAACATTAGCGGACTGGAGTTCCACTGTGGCGACCCCTAACCGGGATAAGCCGAAAGACACAACATTTGAGGTCCAAGGCTAGGCTTATAAATGCACTAATGGTCGTTAGCCTAGTATACACCTATGAGCCTATGAATTGATATATTTTTTTGGAAGGTAGGTGATGTCATGTTTCTGGCTAAAGAGTGAGAAATCTTAGACAGTCACTAATAGTGTAGGCTTAATTAGGTGTTCCAGTATTAAGCTACTTCTGGGATCATAATGTTAACTATAGTAGAGGAATTTGCATAATTCCAAGATACTTAGAGTTATGCTATTTGCATTACTGTTATCCTGATAACCAAAATGATCTAGAGAGGAGGAACCAGGCTAAGGATGATCCACAATTTGACCCTAATAATGACACAGTTAAAGAATCAGACAGTCTTACCCAGAAGAAGGATACAAATGTCCAGCCCTCTAGCTAGACCAGTAGTGGTGGTGACTGGGTGACCCATTTAGCCTATCGGGCTCAACTAGAAAAAAAGCTGCATGAATATGCCATGTGAGCTTGCAGTCCAATAAGTAAAGGTGCAGGCAGGGTTCATTACAAATGAATAGGTGACTAACATTGAGACAGATATGAAAAAGCTAAAAAAAACTGTCTGTAGGGGTCATGGCTGTGCAATAAGCCAGAGCATATGTAGGCATTTAATAAGTAGCTGTTAGATATCACTGATCTTATCTCTGAATAAAGCATTAGTTCGGGACTCAGACTTCTTGAAAAAGCATGGCTCCTCTCCTACTTTGAATTTGTCCCTTGCAATTGACCCCCATGCAGTTGTAGTGATGGTCACAAGGTCCCATCTTGGTATCGTGCAGCTGGAGTTTGTCAGTAGATGATAGGATTGCTTCAATGTAACTGAAAGTTGTAAAAAGAAAGTACTGCCTATTGTTTGCACATAACTAAGCATCTAAATATTCACATTATTTTGCAGTCTTGAAAACCACTAATATAGACATTGGTAGGATGCCACCTACAGGCTCTGCTGTTTTTTTTCTTTCTTTTTTTATTTTATTTTTTTATTTGAATACCTTCATAACATCTTCTATGTCTCAGACAAATTAACAGCATCCAGTGAAACAACTGAACAGACAGATAAGGTAGATCATAAACTTGATAGCATACATCTCATAACTGTCTTAACGTGCTCCATATAATGATAGTACAATGCCTAGGACTTGATCTTAAATAGAAGGATAGACCAACATCTTAACATTCTATCATATTTACTTTGCCAGAGGACCATGCTTTAGGTTTATGTACTAAGATGTCAAACGTAAAGCCACCCCTTCGGAGGTAATTTCCAAAGATGGAAAAAAAGTGTAAGTACAGCTGCAGTGATTGTTCTCACCCATGCCTTTGCTGTAGTATCTTGTGGCCCTGGATGGTTGCTGAGACAGAACAGTCAAAATTTCAAATTTTGCTTGTCTGGGGTGGGCACTTTGAGAGCCAACTGTATGTTATTAATTATGGCGTCTGAGATTTCTTGTACCTGCAGGCATGATGGAAACATGTGAAGATAATCAGCACTCTCTGCCCCACATTGTCAACAGGAATCGTTCCTCAACATGCCGTGACAACAGAGTCTTTTAGGTGTGTAATGACAGATATATATCATTTTGACATAGGTAGACCTGACAAATGATAGCCATGTGACATAACATTCTCACTCCAGTTTAGGTAAGATGGAAACTGTCATCTCATTCCATTACCACAGGATAGGGCCTGGTACAGCTCATGGATTGTCTAACATTTGAGGGTAGAAGACCCAAAGTCCACAGTGATGAATCTCATCAGGCCCTCTTTATCATCCTTGACCAGCCTTTTTGTAGATGATACACTTAGCCAGCCAGGATTACAGTTGTAGATATTGCGCCCAGTACATACTAATCCCAGGAAACCATGATCTTAATTCAGTGAGGGGTCTGCAATGACCAGTACCAACATCGCAAACATCTTTAATGTAACAAATACCCACAGATACCCAGTCCTTCCACCATATGCCAGAGTTATCAGTCTTAACAAGAGGATTTAACAAAGGGATTATGTCAAATTAAAGGAAAAGGAGATCATGTTGTTTCTACCTCACTTTACATAATACATACTAGTCATGCTAACAGTTCCCTGGATCTCATACATCATAGGATGGGAATGTTTGACCATGTTGCTGTTAGAGTGCCCATAGACCAATGTCCACCATCAACTATGGAGAGAGGTGATGTATCTCTTGCTCTAGTATATTGCCATCCTATAGGAGAGACTCCATATCCATATGCAAAGGATAACCCGAACGCCACATATGCTGTCTGTACATATAACTTTTTTCTACTAATCTGTGGTGCTTTATTCACCTGGACCAAGTATGAAACTATCTTCTAGATCTTGTTGACGAGGGGAGAAGGCTGCATGTAGGAGTTGCCTAAGGATAAGAAGCTTTTTTGGGATAACAAACTTTTGACAACTTGAATCTTGCTTTAGAATGAGAAAATAAGATTTCTCCACTTAAATAGTCTATCTGATATGTCTTTAAAGAGATGTTTGTTGTTAATGTTGACTATTTTATCCATTTGTAGTATCATTTTCACATCCAGATACACGACCGTACTTCTCGGCTTAACATGGCATTTGGAGGTTCTAATAAACTTAAAATATATAAAGGCATTAAAGAAGAGCAAAGATGTATTTCTGCTCATTGAAACATCTGACTGTTGCTCTAACTCTCCCAGAACTGTTAAAATAGGCTGTACCTGGAAAATTGGGTCATTAAGCCAGACCACGCAATCGCCGGCAAACCAGGTTGTGAAGTAAAGATTAGTCTCTCCAAAACATATTCCAAAATTCCTACAATAAAAATATAAGAATTTGTCAACAACTGGAGCCACCAGGACAAACAACAAAAGTGAAAGAGGGCAAACTTGCCCTCACTGTTGTATTAAGTATATTTTGGACCCCAAGCTGTTCTCATTCCAAGAGTCACTATCTACAACTTGTTTCATATGGTGACCACATATAAAAAAAAACATGCTCCCTGCAGTTATCTTCTGTTATTGTTAGATAGAGACTGACAGCTGACAATGTCAGCCAACACAGAGCTGTGGCAGAAATTAAATCATCTTTAAATATTGTTAGATATTTCACTCTGCCTCAGTTTTGGACTAAGAGAGAAAGATTTAAGTGTTTTACAGCTGTGAAAGCCATTAGTTCCTCAGAACACTTTGCTTCTGCCTTCTGTCTGTGTGTCGGCAGCACTGAGTGTTTCAGAGCTTTCAACGCTTGTGCTCTTACTCTTTGTGTTTTCTGTAACTGGTAGCACATGGGACCAATAAAGTTCAGTGTACTACAAAGAATTATGATCAGGTCTCAAATCATAACTCTTATGTTTTCTTGACATCGATGCCAAGATTCACCTCTTGATGAATGATGACTTTCACCTCACTCTACTCCTGAGGCAAATTTCTTGACATTCATGTCTCCAGCACATAAGCTGGGTATAATCAGAGACCCATAATAAGCCTCTGTGTGACAATTACAGATCCACATCACAGAAAACATTAGAAAGGATACAATAAGATAAATAGTTCTCATTGTCCAAAGCAAACAATAAAGTGAACAAGGGACTAATTGAATATATTTAAAAGATACAACACTGTATAGATATCAAAAAACATATCATAGCAACAGGAAAAGGCACATATCTTATGGTTTACATCTCACTATTAGTGACACATCACAAAATGAACATAGGAAAAATCAGACTTCAGAAAATGGCTGTACACAGGAAAAAAAATCAAACATTCAGAGAGGCAAAGCTAGCTCTAATAATTTAACAGTCAGCTATAGAAATTATATCCTTATTCTCACACACAGAAATCCTAATTTCTATAGCCAAACCCCCACACCTGTAAATAAAATGTAGAATAATTACTAATTCAGGTGTGCAATTTGCAGGTAGCAAGCATGTGTCCTGCTGCACCTCACCATACTCCCCTGATGGTGCCTCCAGTTTTTCTTCTTACCCTTGTAAAATGTTTGATTTTCTGGTAAATAACTGAGGATTACAGTCGGCTAATAATGCCACACATTAGGCTTTCATAGTAACTATTTTACAGTAAATACATGTGGATGTACAATGTGCTTTTCAATTAAATTTTGTAAGTGAATTAGAATAATATTTAAAAGCTGCCTCATTGTTTTTGGCTTTCTCCAGAATTCTTAAGCAAAGAAGTTGAGAGGTACATACCATACCCACCCATGGGAGATTTCACATTCTAGATATAAGCAGAAATATCATTTTCAAAACCCACCTGGAAGTTGAGCTAAACTCCATATTTTCTTCTATTTGTTACCTGTAGCTAATAAGAAAATTCACTGCTCTGGTGACAGGGAGGCTCTTCAACTCTGTCTACCAGACAATGTACTACTGCTGTCTAACCCTGACTTTGCAAAACATCATATTTTCACTTTAACCCTGTCCCAGGCCCTATGAATATGGCCTTTGACCCTCTTGGTCAGTCATGTGTTTTGTCTATGTTAAAAAATCAGTACCTGTGGTAGTTCTAACTTGGATAATTACTTATTACTTTGGTTAGGAACTGCCCCCTCTATGACTGACTGACTTAAGCTAATGGAAGTGTTCAATTAAGACAATCCTATTCCCTTGACAAAGATGTAGGCTGTGTGTATCTTTAGCAGGAGAAAAGGGGACTTGACAATTCTTAACTGAACACTTGCTGTCTGAGTGAAAAAATGTAGTTGTTACGGAATCTAGCAGTGTTGGGATGGATCGGTGAAGGTAAAGACTTCAGGGTTAGGGTCACTCACACACAGTCACAAAAACAGAGGAAGATGCAACGTCATGGCTGTTCAATGAACAGATCATCTCAAGGTTAATAAGTTCCTGCTTAGATACAGGGTCAAGCTGACACTGATATAAGGCGCGTTGTGTGGGACTCCCCTCCAGCAAACTTGCTGTTGCTGCTCTCACTCGCCATCAAACATCCATAGTCAGTTTCCGCTGGGTGGGTGGCATGAAATGATTAAACATCAGCTAGCTTGAATCTGAAGATCACCATCACTGGCTGCAACTTGCCTGGGTTTCAGTTAACAAGGATTAGAGAAATAATGTTCTTGCTGATGTACAAGTGCCTAAATTAGCAAACATTTGTTCATGGACATGCAGACATCATACACCTAATCAAGTAAATGGAACAAGCATAACAGAGCTGTCACTGGCAACAACTATTTGTCAGCATTGTGCCTCCCTAAGGTTATGTGCCCCAGCTGGCCACCTGGAAAGCCCCTATTATATGCCACTGCTTGCTGTGTACCCCTCATCAACCTTAAGGGGGGAGTAGTCCCATTCTCATAGACCAGTGCTGTTAGGTTGGAATAAAGTATACAGCACCAAGTAATAAATCCCCCAGGGACATTGTGAAGTTGCATCACCTTCCGGAGAAAATGCCACTTATAATGTCAAGTGCTTTATTGTACTGTAACTGAGTTTGTACATTTTTGTAAGTTTAGACAGATTTTAATTGCATTTTGAGTCCCCATTATACCACTGATGAAGCCAAGATGGTTTGAATTAACTATCCTGGGGAGAAGTTTCTCAAGTTTTCCGGCCAAATTGTGCTGATCATCTTAAGACCCACTGGCAGCAATGAAATAGGTCAATAGTTAGAAGGGTATAGGGGATCTGTAGAACAGAGCATGTGTATGTGAACCTTTAAGAAGCATTTCCAGATGTAGGCATGTGCATATAAATAGTGAGCACGTGCAGGCAGCAGTGCCATTTTGAGAGAACAGTCAGAGTGTTAACATGTATGAGTGTAGTAGTCAGTCTGTAAGTTTATTTACGTTTAAGCTATAAAGCCTCATTCCTGATGTATTTGTGTGTAATAAAGTTGCTTGGACTGAACCCATGAATGTTCATCTGTTCCATCCTGACCAGATGAGTGACAGGATCTTGCCCCTGTTTATACAGCAGGAAGACTTTATCTCTACTCGTCTAAGGAGGGAAGCAGTGTTTCTCCATGGCTTGTTGGTAAAGGTCCAACAATGGGGGTTCCAAATGAGAAGCAGGACTATATGACCCCGGATGATTCAACCCGGACAGTTTGACCCCAATGCAACTGTATACACTTTCGTGTTTAAATTTACATTTATTGTCTATGGGAGTAGCTAGTGGACAGTTTGACCCCAGATATTTGACCCCAGTTATATAAGTAAAAGTTTTTAAAGTTTTATAAATGCATTTTATTACTTAACATACAAATCATGATTATTTTTTCCACTGGAATGTCATCATCATCATCTTCTTTCGGCTGTTCCCGTTAGGGGTAGCCACAGCGGATCATCTGTTTCCATTTCTTCCTGTCCTCTGTATCATGCTCTTTCACACCAACCACCTGTATGTCCTCTCTCGCCACATCCATAAACCTTATCTTAGGCCTTCCTCTTTTCCTCTTACCTGGCAGCTCCATCCTTAGCATCCTTTTCCCAATATACCCAGCATCCCTCCTCAGCACATGTCCAAACCAACTCAATCTTGCCTCTCTTGCTTTGTCTCCAAACTGTCCAACCTGAGCTGACCCTCTAAAATACTGATTCCTAATCCTGTCCATCCTAGCCACACCCAGTGCAAATCTTAACATATTTAACTCTGCCACATCCAGCTCTGACTCCTGCCTTTTTGTCAAGTGCCACCGTCTCCAACCCATATAACATAGCTGGTCTCACTACCCTCTTACAGACATTCCCTTTCACTCTTACTGGTACCCGTCTGTCACAAATCACTCCTGACACTCTTCTCCACCCATTCCACCCTGCCTGTACTTTCTTCTTCACCTCTCTTCCACACTCACCATTACTCTGAACTGTTGATCCCAAGTACTTAAACTCATCCACCTTTACCAACTCTACTCCCTGAATCCTCACCATTCCTCTACCTTCCCTCTCATTTACACACATATATTCTGTTTTAGCCCTGCTGACCTTCATTCCTCTCCTCTCTAAAGCATATCTCCCCCTCTCCAGGGTCTCCTCAACCTTGTCCCTACTCTCACTACATATCACAATGTCATCTGCAAACTTCATAGTCCACGGGGCCTCCTGTCTGATCTCATCTGTCAACCTGCCATCCCCACTGCAAATAAGAAAGGGCTCAGAACTGATTCTTGATGTAATCCCACCTCCACCTTAAACGTATCTGTAACTCCCACCGCAGTCCTCACCAATGTCACACTACCCTCGTACATATCCTGTACCACTCTTACATACTTCTCTGCCACTCCCGACTTCCTCATACAATACCACAACTCCTCTCTAGGCACCCTGTCATATGCTTTCTCTAAGTCCAGAAAGACACAATGCAACTCCTTCTGACCTTCTGTGTATTTCTCCAGCAACACTCTCAGAGCAAACATTTCATCTGTACTGCTCTTTCCTGGCATGAAACCATACTGCTGATCACTAAGCATCACCTCCCTTCTTAACCTAGCTTCCACTACTCTTTCCCATAACTTAAAGCTATGACCGATCAATTTTATCTCTCTGTAGTTACTGCAGCTCTGCATATCACCCTTATTCTTAAAGATAGGTACCAAAACACTTTTTCTCCACTCCTCAGGCATCCTCTGACTTTCCAAAATTTCATTAAACAATCTGGTTAAAAATTCCACTGCCATTTCTCCTAAGCACCTCCATGCTTCCACTGGTATGTCATCTGGGCCAACAGCCTTTCCATTCTTCATCCTCTTCATAGCTGTCCTTACTTCCTCCTTGCTAATCTGTTTCACTTCCTGATTCACTATCCCCACATCATCCAACCTTCTCTCTCTCTCATTCTCTTCATTCATCAGCCCTTCATTGTACTCTTTCCATCCACTCTCCATGCTTGTGAGTACGTTTCCCTCACTATTTCTTATCACCCTTACCTGCTGCACATCTTTCCCAGCTCTGTCCGTCTGTCTAGCCAATTGGTACAGGTCCTTTTCTCCCTCTTTAGTGTCCAATCTCTCATACAACTCTCCATATGCCTTATCCTTAGCCTTCGCCACCTCTCTCTTTGCCATGTGCCTCATCTCCTTATACTCATGTCTACTTTCTTCATCTCTTTGACAATCCCACTTCTTCTTTGCCAGCCTCTTCCTCTGTATACACTCCTGTACTTCCTCATTCCACCACCAGGTCTCCTTGCCCTCCTTCCTCTGTCCAGATGTCACACCAAGCACCTTTCTAGCAGTCTCCCTTACTAGCTCTGCTGTAGTTACCCAGCTATTCAGTAACTCTTCACTGCCTCCCAGTGCCTGTCTTAACTTTTCCCTGAACTCCACCTCACAATCACCCTTTTTTAACCTCCACCATTTAATCCTTGGCACTGCTTTCACACTCCTCCTCCTCTTGTTTATCACCAACATCATCCTACAGACCACCATTCTATGCTGCTTAACTACACTTTCCCCTGTCACCACTTTACAGTCTCCAATCTCCTTCAGACTGGCCCTCCTACATAGGATATAATCCACCTGTGTGCATCTTCCTCCACTCTTGTATGTCACCCTGTGCTCCTCCCTCTTCTTAAAATACATATTCACTGCAGCCATGTCCATCCTTTTCACAAAATCCACAATCATCTGACCTTCTGCATTCCTCTCCTTCACACAATACCTACCCATCACTTCCTAATCCCCTCTGTTCACTTCACCAACATGTCCATTGAAGTCCGCTCCAATCACTAGTCTCTCACCCTTGGGTACACTCACCACCACTTCATCCAACTCACTGCAAAATTTTTCTTTCTCATCCATCACACACCCAACTTGTGGGGAATATGCACTAACAACATTCATCATTACACCATCAATTTCAAGCTTCATAAACATCACTATCAGACACTCTCTTCACCTCCAAAACACTCTTGGCATATTGTTCCTTTAGGATAACCCCTACCCCATTTCTCCTGCCATCTACACCATGATAGAACAATTTGAACCCGCCTCCTATACACCTGGCCTTACTTCCCTTCCATCTGGTCTCTTGCACGCACAATATATCAACCTTCCTTCTCTCCATCATATCAGCTAGCTCTCTCCCTATACCAGTCATACTGTCAACATTCAAAGTTCCTACCCTCACTACTACACTCCTAACCTTCCTCCTTTCTTACTACCTTCAGGCATGCCTTCCCCCTCCTCTTCTCCTTCGGCCAACAGTAGGCCAATTTCTGCCAGCACCCTATTGGCTAACAGTACTGGTGGCGGTCATTGTTAACCCGGGCCTCGACCGATCCAGTATGGAAATATGAAATGTTCTCTGCATAAGTCATTTGGCAGAGGTTTTATGTCGGATGCCCTTCCTGAAGCAACCCTCCCCATTTATCTGGGTTTGGGACCGGCACAAAGAAATGCACTGGCTTGTGCATTCCCAGTATATTATTTAACTTTTTTATATGTAAACGTTAATTTATTTAACACTTTATTTAATTTGCAAATAAAATTAATTTAATTAATAACAGCTTTTTAAGTTAACTTTAAAATCAATATTATTTAACATTGCAAAAATTAATATTATTGTAAATTAACATTAATAATATTATTAAATGTATTTCAAATGCAAATGTTTTAAACAGTTATATATCCTCATGACTTCTTTTTTTCTTAATTTTGTTTTTGTTTTGTTTTTTTTTTTTTGAGGTAATATTTGACATTTTCTCAGTAACTATGTAGATGCATGAGCAGTATATAACCTTTTTCTTATTTATGTCAAAATATCTGTGGCTTATTTTTTTCTTGATTTGTCATTTCAGTGGGGTCAAACCATCTCGGGGTCAAACTGTCCCGTACCTTCCTGAATACGTTGGTATTGACCTGACATATTCCTGCTTGCAGGCACTAATTTCGTACAACAGTTCCTTATTATTATATGACTTATCATTGAGCTGATTTTCTAAAGACATAATCTCCTGATGCATGTCTTTCAATTTTAGTTCCCTGGTCTTATGGTTCTCCTTACATTTCATAGCACTTTCTATACTTAAATATAAAGACATCCCAAATGGTAATCTTGTTGTGATGAACAGAGTCAACTGCTCCCCAACAATTAACACTTTCTTTCTCCATTACCTTAATACCTTCTTTGTTTTTGAGTAATAAGGGGCCCCATTTCCACTGGCAAAACTGTGACCCCTGGTTAGTCTGCATGTATGTAAATTGCACAACTGCATTACCAGGCAAAGGCTGTCACAGAGATGCCTGATTCGATAATGCCTTGCATACCAGTGGTGGTTCACGAGACATGGTAATTTAGTTCTGCTGTCAAACCCCGAAGCACAGCATGCATAGTGATTCTGCTTGTGGTGAAGGACTCTTCCGTTATCAGTTAAGGAAAATTCCTCCATCAATAAATCTAATTCCCTAGAAACTTTGGGAAGACAAAGTCTCCCTGAGGGTAATCTGTCCAACATCAGATCAATCGCCATGTTAAAGTCTCCTCGCATCATAAGTACCTGAGTTGAACTACACACTTTCTTGATAGCAAATTTAAAACCAATCCAAGGAGCTGAGTTGTCCTCATTTGACCTATAAAAAGTTGTTATTGTCCAAAACCACCATGGTGACCTAACATGAGTTACATTCCATCCCCTTCCATGTTACTCACACTCCTAACTATAGACCAGCCAGACTTACCAACCAAATGAATGGCAAGTCCCCTTCTTGAAGATGTGGCACTGGAAAAAACCTGACACCCCTTCACTGAATTAAGAGTTTTGCCTCTCCTTCCCTTTTAATCTTTGTTTTTGCTAAAAAGATTATGTGAGCCTTATACCCCCTGAGGGCTTTCAGAATAGCTCCAGATTTAACAGTAGTTGTATACCTGTTACATGCAAGAGTTTTGTGTCTCATCTATCTCTCTTCTAGACGTATTAATCTCCTTACCTTCCCATGGTTGATTTGCATTGCTCACCCTATCCTGGGAGTGGATGTCATAGAAAAATGTGCATAGAGCTGAGATTGTTTAGTATTGCTGCCCCTCAGCACACCTCTGGGGGACAAGATAGGTGGCATTTCTGGCAGATACTAGTTTGAGACTATCCAACTCTGTGAGTACTGACAATATATTAGACAAAACTAAAAGGTAAAAGGGACAAGAATGCAGACAGGGAAAAAGAGAAAGAAAACATGTTACAAGAGAGCCAACCATGGTAATGCTAAGGCCAAATCTTAAACATTTAAGCAATTTTCCTCAGCCTTCCATTCACTATTCAGTAAGCAATGGCATTAGTGCTGGACAAGTGGGAACCCTGCACTTAACATCTCTCACTTCTAGCAAAACAGCAATTTCCTACTTTTTGTAAAGATCAGATCCTTGTCATACAAAAGAGCAGTGCACGAATCTCCCTATAGAGTCTTGAGCTTATCAACCCTGTCGCCTGTTTGCTAAACTCACTCAACTTAGGATAATGCATCTACTGACACTGGTACATAAGTCTCGTCAGTGAACAATTACCCGATAATCACGTCCATTCAATATACACATCCATCATATCAGCCAATCACTCAAGAGGGGGGTGCAACCAGAGATTGGAAAAGCAGGCGAATAAAACAAGAACATTGTATAATTGATGGTGCAGTGGTGTAGCAGTTAATGTTGTCGGCTCACAACAAGAGGATGTCCGGTTTGATTCTCAGCTCGGGTTCCTTCCATGTAGAGTCTGCATATCCTCCCTGTTTGTGCGGGTTTTCTCCCACATTCTAAAGCCATGCATCTGGAGCATTTCTCCCTGGGCCTGTGCTGAAAATATGCTCAGTCCTAGTCTGACTTTCCAGGCCAACAAATGTTAAATAAATAATTGTCCTCAGGACATGCAGTCCATGGCTTCTAATAAGAAACTCTTTGCATCATACCAGGATTTGTCAAGTGACTCTTCTTCCTCCATCAGAATTTCCAGGTAAGAAAATTGTTCTCCCATAGCCAAATCCTCTACCAAGTGACCTGAGTTAGAGAGGGCTACAAACCTGTTCTGAGTTGGAAGTGGTGCATGGAATAAATTTTGTTGTGAGGGAGAAAAGGTCACTCCCTTATCTGTATCCCTTTTGATCTACTCCCTTTCTTGTGAGGTGTAGATTTAGGGGGAGGAAATGATTGCAACCAGATTCTCTTTTTGTACCCAGAAACCATGCTGAGGTGTTACAAGCCACTTCAGTGTAAGATGAATTAATGGACCCAGTTCTAGTCAAGAAGTGCTCCACCTCCCTAGGAGAGGATAGCTGCACATGTGTATTCCGTTTGATATAAATAACAGGATAGGGAAGCACAGCTGTACTATATAGCCTAATTCCCTACATGCACTCAGAATGGTCAGTATGTCCAGTCTTTTATCATATAGTGTTGCACTATAGTCTGTCATAGTTCTTACTTGGTGTCATGCAATTCTGAAGTTATTCTCCTGTTCCTTTGCTTTCAACCAAATAGTTTCCCTATCTTAATCATCATCAATAACCTCCTTTTTCATATTTTCTACATTAGGTCAGGGTGTCTTGTCAAGTGTTGCCATCTTTCTTGACTCAATGCCCCTTTTCTATCTTCTTCAAAGGTTCAAAGGTCATGGCTGACTTTCACAGATCTTTTCTAGCATAATCCATCCATCTCTTTCCTGGACAGACTTGTTTCCACTTGCCTTCTTTAATCTGTCCCAAATCGTCTTCACCAAATTGTCTTCTACTTTTTTGCATGTGCCCAAATGACCGTAATCTGTTCTCTTTGATCTTCTCTGCAATTGAGCTGCTTTGGCTTCTGTTCTAATGTCCTATCTATCCCACAGTGTGCATTGTACCACCTGTATCAGGCACGTCATCTCCACTACCTCTACCTTCCTCAACTGCTCTGCCTTTACTGCCTGGGTTTCTCTACAGTAGAGTAGTACTAGTTGCACCACTGTTTTGTACACCTTGCTTATCATCTTCTTTGGCATTCTTCTGTCATACAATACACCTGACAGTGTATTCCAGTTGGCTGCAGTCCCTTTGATTCTAGGTTTGACCTCCTTATTAAGACTTCCATCTCCTTAACTGCCCCTCACAGATACTTGAAGCTGTTAACATGTTCCACTATCTTCCCTTCTATCTCAATTCTTAGCTTCTTCTGATTTCCCCCATTTGCTACTATTACAAATGTCTTATCTACACTCAGTTTCATCCCTTGTGCCATCTGTTTTGCATTGCACTCTCTTATTCTTTGCTGAAGTCTGCCTGTAATGCCATATATCATCTGCACTCAGCAGCCTTGTTGAGGTGTCCCCTTTGACCTGTATGTTAATGCAGTCCATCACCAGTATGTACAGCAGAAGACTCAGTGCTGATCCCAAACGCACATCGACTGAACACTGTTCGTACTTGAGTCATTGTGTCCTTGTACATGGCCTGCACTAATTCTACCTGTTTATAAGACTTCAAACTACCCCAGGACTGCTTAAATCAGCTTTCCTTGGACCTTATAACATGCTTTCACCAAGTCTAGAAATGCCCAGTTCGAATCTTTGCTCATTTCTAGCTTTTTCTTAATTATCTGTCTCTATGCAAACATCAGGTCAATTGTGCTGTATCCTCATCTGATTCAAAACTGCTCAACTCTGATCTTACTTTCTGTTGCTCTGCATATTTGTTTATCAATCACCCTCTTCAGAATTTTCAAGCAGTGTGACAGGAGTTTGATACGTCTGCACTGCCAAGAGTTGTGGATGTCCCCTTTGTTCTTGAACACTGGCACTAGTATGCTTATTCTCCAGTCATCCAGGAAATACGCCTTTCTGTCCATACTGCTGCTAGTACCATCAGGACCCATTTCGCCCCATTCTCACCCAGCATCTTTATCATATCTGCTGTGACCTCATCGGAGCCTGCTGCTTTCCTTGACTTCATTTTCCTTAGTGCTGTTCCTACTTCTTCTACGGTGGGCTCCTCTTCTTCTCTCATAATAGGCAGTGTCTGGGACAGTACAGTGTCTGTGGGATTTGCTTCATTCAGAAGCTTCTGGATGTACTCCTTCCATCTGCCTTTCATATCCTGTGGACAGATGAGCAGGTTGTTGCTGGCATCTCTTTTGAAGGATACCTGACTATCTCCTACTTTTTCCTGCACTCCATCTTTCTTTTGATGATTTCGTGGAGCTCTATATTCTACCACCAACTTTCCTTGTGTACCTTATTTCCATACCTAGCTCAGCTGCATATGTTTTCTATAATCTTCACATATGTTGATTTGAGGTGCTGCCATTCTTCTTCAGCACCACCTATTTCCTCTTCTTCCTGAGGTGCTAGAGCCCTGATGATTCCTTGATCTCCTGTGCTTTCTATCCAGTCAACTTCCAGGTCTTTGGCCTAGTCTCTGTTAACTTTAGAGCCATCTCTGCTCACTGCTTGCAGCTGATTATGCAACCAGTGGTTTATGCTGTGGGCCAACTATTTCACTGAGGATGACTATGCAATTGCTGACTCTATCCCAGTGTCCTTTCGTTACTAGGAGGAATTCTATCTGAGTTGCACGTTCGCAACTTTTGTATTTGGTCTTGTGACTGTCTCTCTTGCTGAATCACATGGTGGTCTCCATCAAGCCATTTGCCAGACAGAAATCTAAAATGTCCTCTTCTTTACTCCTGTTGCCCCATCCATGTGGACTCAGGCAGTCCTCATATCCTGTTATATTTGTGCCAATGTTTATAGGTTCATAGGTAAGTATTAGGCTAGGTATCCTTGTGGACCATTTTAAGTCTAGCCAATTTCCCTTGGTGAGAATCAAACCATGTACCTCTCATCTGTGAGGTAAATACCTGAACCATTATACCATCCCCTAGCCCTAATGTGTTCATTCAGGTCACCCATTACCAACACCAATTCCTGTTGTCTTGCTTTATATAGTAGATCCTGCAACTGATTTATTTATTTTGCATTTATTTATTTATTTTATTTTACATTTGTTTACAGGGCTAGTCTAGCTAGATGTATTTCCATTTTCAGTAGAGGCCCAGGGAGAAAAGCTCCAATAGTAGCACAAATAATTTAAAAACAATGTTATCACACAATAAAAGAAAGGATGTCAAAATACAAAGAAGTAATCTTAAAATGAAGAACATTACACTAACAAACATTGACATACAGGATGAGACAAGTCATTTTACAGTATGATACATGAGGTAATTTACAGTACATTAAAAGATTGAATTCATACAGTAAGTTATTTTAATTTTACTAGTGACAGTTACTGCTTCCAGAGGGGTAAGCAGTATTGTTTTGGTAAGAAGAGGCAATATAGAGATAAAAGTAGTAAAAGCAGAAGATTAGTCAGGGTCGCTGCAGGGGCATAACCAATGTGTTTTGAGGTATCTTTTGAGCTTTTGCTTAAAGAGCGGAAGGGAAGGTAGTAAAGTTAGTTCAGTTGTTAGAAGGTTCCAGTTTTTTCCAGCAGTGTTGGAGAACAGGGAGTCACCTGCCAATTTGTTGGACTTGATTGTGCTAGCTAGAAGTTTGCTAGAAGAGCGTAGGGAATTAAGACTTTTATAGGGGATAATGAGGTTAGAGAGTATAGGAGTGTGGTTTGGTTGGTAAAATATATTGTGGGCAATGGTAAGTTGGGAAAGTATCAGAGTGTTTTGTAGTTCAAGCCAGCCTAGCTGCTGTAGATTCTGACAGTGGTGAGTTCTAAATGGATTACCAGTGGCAAATCTGGCAGTGTTATTGTAGGAGTTAGCTAGTTTGAGAAGAGTACTTTTTTAGGTTAGTATATATGGGTGAAGCGTAAAGAAGAGTTGAGATTAAATGAGAGTGGGCAATTGTGGTTCTAGCTATTGGAGTTAAGAAGGGTTTGATTCTATATAAGGAGCCCATTTTTCTGTTTACTGTTTTAATAGTGTAATTTATATGGCTATCAAAATTGAGGTTATTTTCAATTGTGATTCCTAACAGTTTGGTGGTAGAGTCGGGTGATATAAGGGTGCTATTACTGGATTTGACTGAGAAATCTATAGGGGAGGACTTACTGGTAGGTGTAAAGAGTAAGAGCTTAGTTTTTTTTGGCATTCAAAAGGAGGCAACATTTCAAGAACCATGCCTCTACTGTGTTAGATGCCTTCTAAGTCAGAGATTGTAGTTCTGATGTGGAGTTAGCTAAACATATGAGCGTAGAATCGTCTGCATATTGTATGCAGGTGGCTTGAGGAATTGCTACATAAAGGTCATTAATGAATAGTGAGAAAAGAAGAGGTCCTAGAATGGAGCCCTGAGGGACTCCAAAGGTGACTGGCAAGTGGGAGGATAGATTATTGTCCCGGAGAACTGCTTGTTGCCTATTGCTAAGGTAAGACTTGAACCATTGAAGAGCATAGGTGTCAAGAGAAAGGGATTCAAGGGTATTTATAAGCAGGGGGTGGTTTGCCATGTCAAAAGCTTTTGAGAGATGATGAAGAGTGCTGATGAGAGGATGTTTTTATTACGGTTTCTATTGATGGACTCGGTGAATGATAAGTGAGCAGTGGTAGGACTATGAAATGGCCTAAAGCCATGCTGGCAGTTAGCTAGTATGTTGTGTTGAGTTAACTGGTCTAATAGCTGACGGTGAATACATTTTTTTTCCATAACTTTTGCTAAGGGTGATAAAAGGGATATACACCTGTAGTTGGAATAACTGTTAAGAGTTACCACCTTTGTGTAGAAGGATAATGTGGGAGATTTTCCAGATGTCTGGGATGGTTCCCTCCTTAATGATTCTGTTTATAAGGATATATATAGGATAGGCAACTGCTTTGGCTGCTTTTTGCAGGTATTCAGATGGTAACTGGTCAGCAGGAGTACAAGGCTTAAGTTTTTAGATGATTTTCCAGATAGCAGTGGTAGAGAAGGGTTGCAACTGGAATGTTGGGAGAGTACCAGGTATAGAGATAGGGAGACTTGAGTTGTCTATGGATAGTTGACTGGCTAAAGATTGTATGGTCTCTGTGAAGAAGGTATTGAAGGCATTGGCAGTTTGATGGGGGGGGTATTATGACCTGCCCCTAGTGGGGTTGGTGTACTAGAGTGCCCTGGGTAAAGGAGTCTATTGATGCTTGACCAGAACTTCTGTGGATTATTTTGGTGAGTTTGCTGTAGTTTACAATAGTAGTTCTTTTTGTTAGTGAGTATTGCTTTTTTTGTAATATTTCTCAATTGTCTAAAAGTTTGTTGCTCAGAGATGGTTTTGGTAGCTCTCCACTTAGCCCAAGATTTGTTCCTAAGCAAAATCTTTTGCCTGGTTTCTTTTGAAAGCCAGGGGGCTGGTTTGGACTTCATTCTAATAGACTGTTTAGGTGCGTGATCATCGAGGATAGCTAAGAATTTAGAGTTGAAATATTTAACAGCCTCTTCAAGTGGGAAAATATTTAGAGGGTTCCAGTTAGTTTTTGTTTGGTTGTTAATTCTGGTTGTGGTGGTGATTGTTTGACTAAAGCCATGAAGATTAATATGGGACGTAGGATTTTCAGTATTGACACATTTCCAGTCAGTATTGAAGTCACCTAGTATTATTGTTTATTGTGGGTAAGTAGAGGACACCCAGCTTAGAATATCCTCTATAGTATTGCTGTTATTGCCAGGAGGTAGGTAGATACAGATGATGTATATGGATTTGCTAGGGTTGTGTTGAAATTTGGAGATAAGGACTTCAGCCTTACTGTCCAGAGGTGGGTTATAAGGTATGGAGGAGATCTGAAGCCCATTTTTAAATAGAAGTGCTACTCCCCCGCCCTTACATTTTATGCGGTCTTGTCTCAAAATATTATATCCTGGGGGGATTATTTCACTATCCTTAGTTCCAGTTTTAACCAAGTTTCTGTAAGGCAGAAGATATCAAAGGAATGAATATCAAGGAGAGCATGGAGATGGGCAACTTTGCTGTTAATACTGCGGATATTGAGATGTCCTATTAGTAAAGAGTTGGAGAGTCTGGTCTGGGTTACTAAGGTTGAGGGATAGGAGCAGTGAGTTTTTACTGTGAAGACATTAGTTGAGCCAGGGTTAGGGTGGATGCCGCCATCTTTCAAGAAGGGATTCTTTAGCCTTAAAACCGGGTTATATATATATAGCTAGTCTGATATTTCACTTTCCTTACTGTGAGGTTATTATATTTAATGTGTGTGAGTCGATGGTACTTGGCTAGCAGGTAGCAGGGAGTGGACATGATATTTATTTGAATATGGGTGAGGGTAGAAATTTGAATGGCCATTTGTTTTGGAGAGTAGTTAAAGTGGTAATAATTCACTTTTTCAAAGGAGGTGAGGAGATAGACTGAGGTGAGGACAGGTATGAATGTGGCTATGAGTATTAACTTCATTAGGATAGCTTGGTTAGGCATATTGCTAAGATTACCTATACAAATACAATGGAGGTTAGACTGGGATAGGACAATAAAAGAAATAGTTATGGTTGAATCTTTAAGAAGAGGGAACAGATAATGGTAAAGGGATAGGGTCTATTACTATAAGTAGAGGCACGTGAGAAAGTTAGTAGAGGAGGGGTGTAGCTAAGTTGTGTAGATTGGTTGGAGCATAGGATAATTAGGATGGAAGAGAGGGTGTGGTTAATGAAGTATAAGTCTAGGACCGTGGGGGTGGGTGGGAATTGGGGGAAGGGTAGGGGAGTGGTGTGAGCCTGCAGGGCGAACGGAGTGGGATGAGCCAAGTAGTAAAGGAAGAAGGCCAGTTTAGAAGAAAAACAATCAGTGAAGTTGGGAGGTAAGTTCAGTGTAAGGTATCCAGGAAGTCAGGGACTAAAAAGTAGAGGGAAGAGAAAGATAAGGGTAAACTCAGTGTGAAAAGGGATAAGTACAGGTGGTATCAGAGGCAGAAAGAGATAAAAATCTGGTTGAAAGACTAAAGTTAAGAAGCAAAGTAACTAATGGGCAATAAAGTTATTCTACTGCCCTCTTATGGTCACTCTTGGTAATATCAAGAGAGTTTTCCCAAAGGGAGATCAAGAGGGATTGGAGGATAGGAGAGGAGAGAAGAAAAAAGAAAAGTAAATAAAAACAGGGGAGAGAGTTTAGCAGGGAGGCTAAATGGAAGGTATAGGGAATATAGAATAGGAGACTATGGCTGCTGGTTGTCCTGGTAGGGAGCGTTCGCTTGAACAAAACAAAACAGGATTTAGTTGCAATTAAAGGAGGTAAGGAGTATTTTACACATACTTCCAAATAACTATTCCTGCTTCCCAAGGCAGTACAGCGTAGGGAAGACAATGTCTCTTTTCATGTCCTGCGAGGAAGTATCAGATACTTCATTGAAGTCTGGTATGTCTCTGGGCCTCGGATAATCAGCAGGGTACAGAAGCTGGGGGGTTTACACTGGCAGGAGGGTTACACGCTTAAAGGGAAGTAGAGAGGGAAAAGGTTAAGAAAATGCTCAATGCATACACATGTAAAGTTAAAGCAACAACAGTTTTACACAGATATAGTTATACACACTATGACGACTGTGCCCTGGCCCAGCAATCAAGGAGCCTCAATCCTCACTACTAACACCAGGGTTTTCATCTCCGGGAAGAGAGGAAAGGATAACTAATGCACACAGTAAAGTACAATTTCCCTTAAGTGCACACAGAGATCACAGTCAGTCTGGGGCTGGTTGCTCCCTTGCTCACCAGGTCCCCAATAAGACTCCCCACTGGCACAGCTATAGGGTCCAGGTCTCAGCCTAGCTGGGCAAGCTAAAACCTCCAGTACCATCTCTGTCCAACCAGTGCTTTATGTCCCTGCCCAAGTAGCTGACAACACACACACACACACACACTTTGAGATAAGTATTTATACAACTTCACAGACACTCCTGGGAAAGGCTGACACAGATTATCCAGCTGTGCCCCTTTACCCAGACTATATGGTAGTAATTACTGCCACCACCCAACTAATAATATCAGCTACTAAAAGGCCCTTAAAAGGGTGTCCAGTTATTACTGTGCAATATTATTATCCAATGGTAGTATGACTAACAGTCAAGGCTTACATTAGAGTGGCCTATTACAATAACCTCTATAAAAATGCAATGTACTCTAGAGCTTATCTCTACACAAATCAGCCACAGGTAGAAGGTTTTAAAAATATTTAATAATAAATAATTAAAACACAAGAAAAACTACTACACCATAGAGATATCTAAGAGTTCAGAGATCACACAGAAACTTAAAATAATATAGTAGGACAGGTCTGATTTCAAAGAAAAATACCTAATTAATCTTTCCTAGCTTTAACTAATACTACAATAAATCACAGTGCTAAAACTTACATGTGAGCATGAGGCAGAGTGCTGATAAGTGGATAACCAAAATCAAAATGCTCTCAGGTCTCTTGTGTGAAATAGTATTTAAACATTACTAGCAAACATGTCTCTAAGGCCCCCCAAAATTACATCATTTTTGACACTTAGGTTTTCCCAGTATTCATATTGCATCATCTTAACACCTGGTCTGAGTTCTCAGGCCACAAACTGCATTATTTAGCAATATAACACCTCCTCAGAAGCTTACAACAATTGAAGACATTTCACATGTATATTCTAACAGAAACTAGAGCAATAAAGCACATTCCACATCTAAATTCTGGTCATAAACTTTAGCCTTAAAACAATGGGCATGAAACCTTCATCCAGCCGCACTGGAGCCAAATTCTAATATGAAAGGATCACAACATGCTTCACTGGGCCAGTAGAGTGCAATGTTGTCACATATTTTGCAGTTCCACATTTCACAGTAATCTTTGACACTCAAGAAAATATGCCTGTATTTTACATTTATTTACAAATGCCAGAATTATATATCAAATTCTATTTGACTAGGCTGGCAGCCTTCGCCCATCTCTCAATTGTCTCATCCCCCCCCCCCGGGAACTCAAGCAAGTTTTTCAAGTGCCTTTTGAGAAACATCGCTTGAGAGTGTTAGGTTTATCTGGGTATACCTCACCCCATTCCCTGTCTTGATAGCCCATCTGCATTGGCATTACTACTCCCACTGCGGTGCTGCACTGACATATCATATGCTTGCAACCCCAGACTCCATCTTAGCAACTTGGCATTTTGCTGACTGGCTCTGTTTAACCATGTTAGAGGGTTGTGATCTGTCATCACAGTGAATTTTCTTCCATACAGATAAGGCTGAAGTTTTTGTAGTGCCCACACTATTGCTAGACATTCCTTTTCTACCGCTGCATAGCATTTCAACCTGGGTTGGAGCATAAGACTGAGATAAACTACTGGCTGCTCTACTCCCTTTGAAGAAATATGGCTAAGTACAGCCCCCACTCCATAGTTTGAAGCATCCACCTGCACAACAAAGTATTTGCTATAGTCTGGACTGGCTAACACAAGGGGTCCTCCCATAGCTTCCTTAAGCTTCTGAAATGCCTGCTCACATGCTGGGGTCCACACTACCTTATCTGTTCTGTTCTTCCTTGTCAGGTCTGTGAGGGGAGCAGCTATGGTACTATAATTGGGAATTAACTTTCTGTAGTACCCTGCTGTCCCCAAGAATGCCCTCACCTGTTTTTTGGTAACAGATGCAGGCCATGCCTGAATAGCTTCTACTTTGGCAGGTTATGGCCTTATCTTACCACTCCCATCTCTGTGTCCTAGGTAGGAGACCTCTGTCATACCCACCTGACATTTGCTCAGTTTAATGGTCAACCCTGCTCTCTGTAGTCTGCCCAGCACCTCCCTGACATGCTGAAGATGGTCTTGCCAGGAATGGCTGCAGATAGCAATATCATCGATGTAAGCAAGGGCAAACCCTCCTGCTTCTGCTAAGATATGATCTACCAGCCTCTGGAAAGTCGCTGGGGCATTCTTCATCCCAAAGGGCATCTTTGTGAACTCATTCAAGTCAAAAGGAATCACAAAGGCTGACTTATCTCTAGCACTGGGAGTTGAGAACACCTGCCAGTAACCCTTGGCAAGATCAATGGTTGTAAATACTTAGCCCCACCCAATTGCTCTAGGGCCTCATCTGTCCTAGGCATGGGTTAAGCATCTGCCTCTGTGTGACTATTTAATTTCCTGTAATCCACACAGAACCTGGCGCTGCCATCCTTTTTTGGTACCAGTACCACTGGTGAGGCACAGGGACTGTTGGACTCTTGAATCACCCCTAGTTCCCACATCTCCTGTACCTATTCCCTCAGAGTCTGTTTGACTCTCTCAGGCACCCTATAAGGGGCTTGCCTGATAGGCCTTTGGGGTCCTGTATCCACCTGTTGCTGCACCAGGTGAGTGCTCCCTGGTTTCGCAGTGAACATGCCCACAAACTCCTGCAACACTGCTCAGATTTCTAGAACCTGGGTAGGAGATAGCTGCTGGGACATTGCTACCCCTTCCACCAAGGTGTCAACCCAAGCCTCACTGAGGAGATCAGTCCCCAGATCTCCCTCAGACTCCTCCTGCAATCCACTGCAAATGCTCAGCACAAGGGCCTCCCTATCATGGCAAGGTTTCATCATGTTAACATGGTACAATTTGTGCCATCTGCCTAGCACTTCCGCCATATAGTTAAAATCACGTACCTGTCTTACCACCTGCTAGGTCCCTCCCAAGCTGCATGCAACTTGTTGTGTCTGACAGGAATGAGAACCATCACCTGCTGCCCTACAGCATACTCTCTAGCTTGAGCATTCCTGTCATACCACACCTTTTTATGTTGTTGTTGGGCTTCTGCCAGGTTCTCCTGGGCCAGGCACATGAGTTCCCTGAGCCTTGTCCTGAGGTTCAGGACATTTGCCACAACAGACTCCTTGTGAGACTCATACTCACCTTCCCACTCATCTCAAATTAAATCTAGGAGGTCTCCTCACCCTATGCCCATACAGCAACTCAAAGGGTAAAAAACCTGTGGATTCCTGGGGAACCTCTCTGTAAGCAAACAGATGGGGCAAATATTTATCCCACTCCCTCTTAAACTGATCTGCAAATGCCTGTAGCATGGACTTGATTGTAGAGTTTAACCTCTCAACAAGACCATTAGTCAGGGAATGGTAGGGGGTGGTCTTCATGTGCTTCACCCCACAGGACTTCCACAGACAACCAGCAGGTCTGACATAAAATTGGCACCTCTGTCAGACAGTATTTCCTTTGGGAAACCTACCCTGCTGAAAATCTCTAGCAAAGCATTTGCCACTTTCTCTGCCTCAATGTGGGGCAAAGCCACTGCATCAGGGTATCATGTAGCATAATCTACAATCACTAGGATATACTTTTTCCCTGTGGAACTTGGGGTACTCTGAGGATAGGCAAAGGCATCAAAGGAGCTCTCACCTTGTCTCCTGCCTTGCCTACCTTTTAACACTGCTCACAGGTCCTGCAGTACCCTGTTACATCTCTGGAAATTCCAGGCCAATAGAAGTTTTGTATAATACGCCTCTTTGTACATTTTATGCCCACATGACCTGCAAAGTGAATATCATGGGCTATGGCTAGAAGTGCCAGATTGTAAGTTCTAGGCACTACCAGCTGCTGAATTCTCTCACCTTCTAGCCCTCCCTCAGGGCCCACTCTCTGTACAGTAACCCTTTGTTCCAGTATACAGATTCCCCCTTCCCTTGAGTATCAGGTGCCTCCCTAGCTACCTGCCTCAGGCCTTGTAATGTAGGGACTGAGAGCTGAGCCTGTCTCAAGTCTCTCATTGTAACCCTTTCCAGCTCCCCTTCCACAGGAAGTTTGGCATCCTCTGACAGCGGTGCTTCACTGTCAGCCTGGGTACTACTACTCGCCTCTTCCTTTGCAGTTACCCTGTCCAATGGAACATCAGTACCCACAAGCAGCTGTGGCTCACATTCAGTCTCATTGCTACAGTGTTGTGCACTCCCTGAAGTAACCACCTCAGCTGTCCCGGCTGCAAGTATGCAGTCTGTCTGGGTCTCCCCAGGCTACCAGACCCACATGCTTGTCTCCTAGCCTCACTGCATATAACTGCATAAATACATAGTACTGCCTCACCCAAATCCTTCTCTCTCAGGACATCTGCAGGACGGTAGTTCCATACCCCTGTTGTCTCAAGACAACCCACTATTGGCGTTTTGTCTTTACCACTTACTGGCTCCCTCACCTTTGGTTCCCCATCTTGCCTCCATGAATTCCTGTATGCCACATGGCCCCACTGGTTGCATTCAAAACATTTAACCCTAGCTCCTGGATGTGTACCTGGAATAGTGACTTTCCCTGCTACTGGCAGATTCTGTTGGTGCAGTCTATGCTGCCCACCATGGGTTCCTTTAGTCCCATGAGCAGTACTGGGGGTCCCCTTCCTGTTCAGGGCTGCCATGCTTGCTAGGTATAGGTCTCCCCTCTTCCCAAACTCCTCTGAAGTAGAGCACAGTTTATCAGCTAACCAGATCCTCATGTCCACAGGCAAAGTGCTAAGGGCTTGTTCCCTTACCAAAAGGTCTGCCAGCCCTTCAAAAGTGGTGACCTGACATCCACTTCATGCAGCTATGACAGTTAAGTGTTCAGTTCAACAACATATTCACATACATTTTCATCTACCTTGCATCTATGCTCACAAAACTTTTTCCTATACATTTCAGGTGTTATCTTAAAACATTCTAATAAATGTCTTTTTACAGCAGTATAATCAAAACAGTCAGTGTCATGCATTTTTGCTAAAGTTACAGATTTACCATGGAGTAAGGGAATCAGGAACCGTACCCAGAGCCCTTGGTCAACTTCATACTGTTTACATACCCCCTCAAACATATGAATGCAGCTATCAAAATTATCCTCCTCTTTAAACTGTGGAAGAAATTTACTGAACTTTTGTGCTTCTGGGGTCCAGTTACTCCCTTCCCCATTACCTCCATGACTCTGGCGAAGAGTCAGCATTTCCCTCTCATGCCTCCTCTGCCATTCATTTTCCTCAGCTTGTAGACTCCTCATTTTCTCAGCTGCTTCTAGTTCTATACGCCTGGCCTCCACCTCAAGTCTCTTTAGCTCCAGCTGAATTTTTAAGTCCACTGCAGAAAGGTTGAGCTGTCCATTCTCTGAGGATATAATATCTCCACTGTCAGTTTGATTGTCCTCCAGGCTACTGTTTTCTGATGCAGCTCTAACCAAGGCTGCAATGAGGTCTGCTTTAGTCAGGTTTCCATGCACTAGTCCCCTACTTCTGCTGACATGCTGCCTGCTCACCCTGACAATCACTAAGCTAACAAAAGAAAAAAAAAACAATTGTGATCTGAACTCTGAGTATACACTGCATGGCTGTTTAAGAGTACAAAACACTTTCAGAGATCACTGTACATAAGCTCCAGGAATTCGCTCTACCCACACCACTACAAGCCAGTTAGTGTGAAGTAGATCCCACCACAGCCAAACACTTGTGATGACCGTGCCCTGGCCCAGCAATCAAGGAGCCTCAATCCTCATCACTAACACCAGGGAGGTCATCTCCGAGAAGAGAGGAAAGGATAACTAATACACACAGTAAAGTACAATTTCCTTTAAATGCACACAGAGATAGCAGTCAGTCTGGGGCTGGTTGCTCCCTTGCTCACCAGGTCCCCAATAAGACTCCCCACTGGCACGGCTATAGGGTCCAGGTCTCAGCCTAGCTGGGCAAGCTAAAACCTCCAGTACCCTCTCTGTCCAACCAGTGCTTTGTTTCCCTGCCCAGGTAGCTGATACAATGCACACACACTTTGAGATAAGTACTTATACAACTTCACAGACACTCCTGGGAAAGGCTGACACAGACTCTCCAGCTGTGCCCCTTTACCCAGACTATACAGTAGTAATTACTGCCACCACCCAACTAATACTATCAGCTACTAAAAGGCCTTTAAAAGGGTGTCCAGTTATTACTGTGCAATATTATTATCCAATGGAAGTATGACTAACAGTCAAAGCTTACTTTAGAGTAGTCTATTACAATAACATCTATAAATATGCAATGTACTCTAGAGCTTATCTCTGGACAAATCAGCCACAGGTAGAAGGTTTTAAAATATTTAATAATAAATAATTAAAACAAGACACAAAATTAATACACCACAGAGATATCTAAGAGTTCAGAGATCACACAAACTTAAAATAATACAGTTGGACAGGTCTAATTTCAAAGAAAAATACCTAATTAATCTTTACTAGCTTTAACTATTCCTACAAGAAATCACAGTGCTAAAACTTACATGTGAGCATAAGGCACAGTGCTGATAGGTGGATATCCAAGATCAAAATGCTCTTAGGTCTCTTGTGAGAAATAGTATTTAAACATTGCTAACAAACATGTCTCTAAGGCCCTCCCAAAATTACATCATTTTTCACACTTAGGTTTTCCCAGTATTCATATTGCATCATCTTAAAACCTGGTCTGAGTTCTCAGGCCACACACTGCATTAATTAGCAATTTAACACCTCCTCAGAAACTTACAAAAATAGAAGACATTTCACATGTATATTCTAACAGAACCTAGAGCAATAAAGCACATTCCACATCTAAATTCTGGTCATAAGTTTTAGCCTTAAAACAATGGGCATGAAACCTTCATTCAGCTGCACAGCAGCTGAATTCTAATATGAAAGGATCACAGCATGCTTCACTGGGCCAGTAGAGTGCAATGTTGTCACATACTTTGCAGTGCCACATTTCACAGTAATCTTTGACACTCAAGAAAACATGCCTGTATTTTACATTTATTTACAAATGCCAGAATTATATATCAAATTCTATTTGACTAGACTGGCAGCCTTTGCCCATCTCTCCCCAATCATCAGATTTCTTCCCCCTCGGGGAACTAAAGCAAGTTTTTCAAGTGCCCCTTGAGAAACATCACTTGAGAGTGTTAGGTCTATCTGGGTGTACCTCACCCCATTCCCTGTCTTGGGAGCCCATCTGAACTGGCATTGCTGCTCCCACTGTGGTGCTGCACTGACAGATCATATGCTTGCAACCCCAGACTCCATCTTAGCAACTTGACATTCTGCTGACTGGCTCTGTTTAGCTATGTTAGAGGGTTGTTATCTGTCATCTCAGTGAATTTTCTTCCATACAGATAAGGCTGAAGTTTTTGTAGTGCCCACACTATGACTAGACATTCCTTTTCTACCGCTGCATAGCATTTCTCCCTGGGTTGGAGCCTACGACTGAGATAAACCACTGGGTGCTCTTCTCCCTCTGATGAAATCTGGCTAAGTACAGCCCCCACCCCATAGTTTGAAGCATCCACCTGCACAAAGAAGTCTTTGCTGTAGTCTGGACTGGCTAACACAGGGGGTCCTCCCAAAGCTTCCTTAAGCTTCTGAAATGCCTACTCACATGCTGGGGTCCACACTACCTTATCTGGCCTGTTCTTCCTTGTCAGGTCTGTGAGGGGAGCCGCTATGGTACTATAATTGGGAACAAACTTTATGTAGTACCCTGCTGTCCCCAATAATGCCCTCACCTGCTTTTTGGTAACAGATGCAGGCCATGCCTGAATAGCTTCCCCTTTGGCAGGTTCTGGCCTTATCTTACCACTCCCTATTCTATGTCCTAGATAGGAGACCTCTGCCATACCCACCTGACATTTGCTCGGCTTAATGGTCAACCTTGCCCTCTGTAGTCTGCCCAGCACCTCCCTAACATGTTGAAGGTACTCTTGCCAGGAATGGTTGTAGATAGCAATATCATCCATGTAAGCAAGGGAAAACCCTCCTACTCCTGCAAAGATATGATTTAAAAGCCTCTGGAAAGTCGCTGGGCAATTATTCATCCCAAAAGGCATCTTTGTGAACTCATACAAGCCAAAAGGAGTCACAAAGGCTGACTTCTCTCTGGCAGTAGGACTCAAGGGCACTTGCCAGTAACCCTTGGTAAGGTCAATGATTGTAAGATACTTAGCCCCACCCAGCTGCTCTAGGGCCTCATCTGTCCTAGGCATGGGGTAAGCATCTGCCTCTGTGTGACTATTTAATTTCCTGTAATCTACACAGAACCTGGAGCTGCCATCCTTCTTTGGTACCAGTACCACTGGTGAGGCCCAGGAGCTGTTGGACTCTTGAATCACCCCTAGTTCGAACATCTTCTGTATCTCTTCCCTCAGAGTCTGTTTGACTCTCTCAAGCATCCTATAAGGGGCCTGCCTGATAGGCCTTTGGGGTCCTGTATTCACCTGGTGCTGCACCAGGTGGGTGCTCCCTGGTTTCCTGGTGAACATGCCTCCAAACTCCTGCAACACTGCTCGGATTTCTTGAACCTGGGTAGGAGATAGCTACTGGGACATTGCTACCCCTTCCACCAAGGTGTCAGCCTGAGCCTTACTGAGGACATCATTCCCCAGATCTCCCTCAGACTCCTCCTGCAAGCCACTGAAAATGCTCAGCTCAAGGGCCTCCCTATCTTGGTAAGGTTTCATCATGTTATCATGGTACAATTTGTGCCCCTGCCATCTGCCTAGCACTTCCACCATGTAGTTAACATCACTTTCCTTTCTTACCACCTTATGGGGTCCCTCCTAAGCTGCCTCAAACTTGTTGTGAGTGACAGGAATGAAAACCATCACCTGCTGCCCTACAGCATACTCTAGCTGAAGCATTCCTGTCATACCACACCTTTTTCTGTTGTTGGGCTTCTGCCAGGTTCTCCTGGGCCAGGCCCATGAGTTCTCTGAGCTTTGTCCTGAGGTTCAGGACATATGCCACAACAGACTCCTTGTGAGACTCACACTCACCTTCCCACTTATCTTGAATTAAATCTAGAGGTCCCCTCATCCTATGTCCATGCATCAACTAAAAGGGTGAAAAACCTGTGGATTCCCGGGGAACCTCTCTGTAAGCAAACAACAGATGGGGCAAATATTTATCCCACTCCCTCTTAAACTGATCTGCAAATGCCCATAGCATGGACTTGATTATAGAGTTTAACCTCTCAACAAGACCATTAGTCAGGGAATGGTAGGGCTGGTCTTCATGTGCTTCACCCCACAGGACTTCCACAGACAAGCCAGTAGGTCTGACATAAAATTGGCACCTCTGTCAGACAGTATTTCCTTTGGGAAACCTACCCAGCTGAAATTCTCTAACAAAGCATTTGCCACCTTCTCTGCCTCAAAGGAGGACAAAGCCATTGCCTCAGGGTATCATGTAGCATAATCTACAATCACTAGGACATACTTTTTCCTTGTAGAAGTTGGGGTACTCAGAGGACCCACAATATTCATAGCTACCCTCTGAAATGGCTCCTCAATCACAGGCAAAGGCATCAAAGGAGCTCTCACCTTGTCTACCTTTCGGCACTGCTCACAGGTCCTGCAGTACCCTGTTACATCTCTGGAAACTCCAGGCCAATAGACGTTTTGCATAATATGCCTCTTTGTATATTTTATGCCCACATGACCTGCAAAGGTTATATCATGGGCTATGGCTAGACGTGCCAGATGGTACGTTCTAGGCATTACCAACTGCTGTACTCTCTCACCTTCTAGCCTTCCCTCAGGGGTCCACTCTCTGTACAGTCAAGGCTTACTTTAGAGTGTCCTATTACAATAACCTCTATAAATATGCAATGTACTCTAGAGCTTATCTCTACACAAATCAGCCACAGGTAGAAGGTTTTAAAAATATTTAATAAATAATTAAAACACAAGACATTACTACACCACAGAGAAATCTAAGAGTTCAGAGATTACAAAGAAACTTAAAATAATACAGTAGGACAGGTCTGATTTCAAAGAAAAATACCTAATTAATCTTTACTAGCTTTAACTATTCTTACAAGAAATCACAGTGCTAAAACTTACATGTGAGCTTAAGGCAGAGTGCTAATAAGTGGATATCCAAGATCAAACTGCTTTCAGGTCTCTTGTGAGAAATAGTATTTAAACATTACTAACAAACATGTCTCTAAGGCCGTCCCAAAATTACATCATTTTTTACACTTAAGTTTTCCCAGTATTCATATGGCATCATCTTAACACCTGGTCTGAGTTCTCAGGCCACAAACTGCATTATTTAGCAATCTAACACCTCCTCAGAAACTTACAATAGTAGACATTTCACATGTATATTCCAGCAGAAACTAGAGCAATAAAGCATATTCCACATCTAAATTCTGGTCATAAACTTTAGCCTTAAAACAATGGGCATGAAACCTTCATCCAGCTGCACTGGAGCCGAATTCTAATATGAAAGGATCACAACATGCTTCACTGGGCCAGTAGAGTGCAATGTCACATATTTTGCAGTTCCACATTTCACAGTAATCTTTGACACTGAAGAAAACATGCCTGTGTTTTACATTTATTTACAAATGCCAGAATTATATATCAAATTCTATTTGACTAGGCTGGCAGCCTTCACCCATCTCTCCCCAATCGTCACTCACACACACACACTATAAGCAAGAAAGCTTTCAGAGTAATATTAGGCAAAGTCTAAATAATCAAAGACAAAGTCAGTTAGGATACAATGTAATAAATCTCTTAGCTATTCTGCACAAAAATAATTCCTTACATGCACTGATCGGTGGTCAGGATCAGACCTTGTATCTTGTGCATGGGAGGCAAAGACCTTAACCATTATGTCAACCCATCATTGTAAGTTAAACATTTGAATATAAAGTGTTCTTGGGCCTTTGGCAGATTATCTAATTTCGATAAATGCTGGCCCTTTTATTTAGCAGTAACCTTTAGATGAACAAAGTAATAACATATTATTAAAAACCATGGCGTATAAAATCAGAAAAGTAACAATCTAACCTGTATACTATAAACAAACTCAGTCACAAAGCAAGAATGCTAAGATGTGTTTGTGTTAAACAGCCCTTCAGTAATAAAAAACAGACTACAGCATGTCCTGAGGATTAAGGCGCTGGGAGCGAGAGTTTCGTTTAGTTTATTGGAAGAATAGTGTAACGACTAGGGAGACTGTTTGCTTATGAGATTCCTGCTAAGCTTTATTTAATTTAGCAAACTAATGGCATAATGGAGGAAAAGACACAACCTGGTAAGCATAAAAGTAGAACCATTGCATACGTTAGCTTTTAATCGTACATGAGCGCTACAGATAAGTAGCCTGAGTTAAAAAGCCTTACTAGACAGTAGGAAACGTGGAAACTAATCCAAAAAAAGAGAAATAGGCTAAAATTCTATAGATGGGTGCTAGACACTCAAGGGAGGTAGCAGCAATTACCTTGCTTGTTCAGCGCTCTTAGTACATTAAGGAAAAAGCACGCGAACGACAACAATGCTAAAACAGGCTAATTCCTTTAAAAATGTTTTAGGAAATTAAGGGTGTTATCAGCAGTTACATTGCTCATTCAGCACTTGTAATGTAGTAAGGAAAATCACGCAAATGAGTACACTATCTCAAAAGCAGGCTATAGCCTTAAATGGATACTAGAATATCAAGGAAGATAACAGTAGTTACAAAACACGTTTAGCGCTCCTCAGTAAAGAGAAAATGCGCGAACGACTAGACTAACACTAGCTGATTCAGTTTACAATAGTTGGAATTGTAATATATGGTGAAGGTGGTGGTAAATGGCCCAATACCCTGTTAACCCTCAGAATATGCAGTACAGGCAATAATCAAGTCAATACCCTGCATTAACCAATACTTTACATTTTACACAGAGCGTCCTTACAACCAGTAAAGAATAGGGAGACAACAGCCACTACTAAAGTTGATAATGGATGCATTGCAACATCAACATTTTAATTCCAAAAACAGCAAATAAAAGAGGGTATTGGCCTCTTATTTTTCTTTTTGTAGAGAAAAGACAAAAAGCAGAGGAGAAGGAACAAAGCAGAAACTTACTGCAAATGCTACCATCATGGATACTCAGCAGCCAGGAGTGGGGCTAGGCTAGAAAGATGGTACCCTGAAGGACAGGGTGGATTTATAAGTTTTGCAGCAGGGGCAGAGGTTAAAAGAGGGGGAGGAGGAGTAGGGTAGTTATGAGCATGTCTGTACAGAGTGGGGGAGGGGGAGGAGAAAGGAAGATGTACGAGAGTAAAGGGGTTGTAAGGGAGGAAGACAGTGAGAAAGAAATGAGATTTTAAGCAAGTAGAAAAGGAAGAAGGCCGGTTTAGAAGAAAAACAATCAGTGAAGTTGGGAGGTAAGTTCAGTGTAAGGTATCCAGGAGGTCAGGGACTTAAAAGTAGAAGGAAGGGAAAGATGATAAGGGGAAATTCAGTGGGAAAAGGGATAGGTATAGGTGGTAACAGAGGCAGAAAGAGACAAAAATCTGGTTTAAGGACTAAAGTTTTTAGAAGCAAAGTAACTAATGGGCAATAAGGTTATTCTACTGCCCTCTAATGGTCACTCTTGGTAATATCACTAGAGTTTTCCCATCAGGAGATCAAGAGGGATTGGAGGAGAGGAGAGGAGAGAAGAAAAAAGAAAAGTAAATAAAAGCAGGCGAGAGAGTTTAGCAGGGAGGCTAAATGGAAGGTATAGGGAATATAGAATAGGAGACTATGGCTGCTGGTTGTCCTGATAGGGAGTGTTCGCTTGAACAAAACAAAATAGGATTTAGTCGCAATTAAAGAGGTAAGGAGTATTTTACACATACTTCCAAATAACTATTCCTGCTCCCCAAGGCAGTACAGTGTAGGGAGGACAATGGCTCTTTTCATGTCCTGGGAGGAAGTATCAGATACTTCACAGAAGTCTGGTATGTCTCTGGGCCTCGGGTAGTCAGCAGGACACAGAAGCTGGGGGGCTTACAATGGCAGGAGGGTTACATGCACAAACGCTACCATCAGGGATACTCAGCAGCCAGGAGTATGCTGATGCCTGGATACACTCTTTTCCTCACCATCACAACTCTGCTGTGGGGCATAGGCTGATATTATGAATACTGCCCTATCATTACACTGTATTCTGATTTCTATGAGTCTCTAACTAATTCTGATGGCATCCCTCATTGTCTGCTGAAGCCTCTCTCTCTCACCATAATTCCCAAACCATATTTAGTCTGTCCTCCTCCCATGTAGTAGATTCTGGATCCCAAGCCAAGCGGTTTGCTGCACTGCCATTCCATCATGTCTCCTGGATACATAGGATGCCCAGCCTCCTCCTTACCATCATGTCATGCAGCTCCAAGCTGCATCCTGTCAGTGAAACTACATTGAGTATAGCAATTCTTTGTTCGTGTTTGACAGGTTGAATTGGTTTTACATCTAGCTTTTGCTCAACAGAGCTAACCCATGTAACCAAGGTGGAGTAACTGCACAACATCCAGGCAGTAACTTATTGGTTTAGGACTGCTGGGCTTTTTATGGCAAACACTGGCCCATAGGGACACATACATCTCTCCCATCATTAGCATAGGTTCCTGCAATAGGTCAGAGTAGGCCGGGTTCTCAACCCTCTAATCACCATTAGTTCAAAAGAGGCCACCATACATGTAGATATAGTATGGCTGCCTTGAGGGTTCAAATCCACATAGAGGAAAGCTTTCTATGAACTAGCAAATACCCTTGCCCATTTTTGGTGACATTAGTTAACACAACCGAATTACCTAGAGTTAATTTTTACACTTTATACTTTTCAGTAGCTATCCTTGACATGGCATACAATCTGTGATCCTTAGTGTGAAAAGAATGTGTGCCACAGCTGATGCTCAAAGCAGTTGGTCTATACAACTGTTTCCCTATAGGCACCATGTAGAGTCTGTGTTGCTATCCACAATTCCATTCTTAGGTAAGTTTAAGGTGGAAACACTCAGCATATTTTTTGGAAGGTGGGAGGTACCCACAGAGAACCAGGGGCAGCATGCAAATTCCTTACATGCACTGATCGGTGGTCAGGATCAGACCTTGTATCTTGTGCATGGGAGGCAAAGACCTTAACCATTATGTCAACCCATCATTGTAAATTAAACATTTGAATATAAAGTGTTCTTGGGCCTTTGGCAGATTATTTAACCTATTTGTGAGTATAATCCTATTGGCTCCCTTGATAACAGGTGTTGTTACTGTCTACAATATAGTGCAAAGTTTCTTCTATATAAACCTAATCAGGTCTGGGCAGTTCACATTCTCTGACAATCTGATTACTCTTAGATTATTGCGATGTACATGTTTCTCTAGCTCTTTGATTTTGAGCTCCAGCCTTTGAGTGCAATCCTGCAGTTATGGTATGCTGTTAGAGTCTAGGTCCATTATGATCTGCTACTTAGACAGTTCTGCTTGCTGCTGATTCAGGGTGGACCCAATGAATTCCAGTTGCCAATCATGTGAGGTTGTAACTGTCTCAATTTGCTGCTCATCCAGTGCTGTTGTTTTTAAAAAATAACTCCAGGGTAGCCCAAATTCCCATCAGGTCCACTGCTACAGAGTACAGTGCCATCTTAAAGCTGCCAATTAGGGGGTCAGAGGACAAGATCGACTCCACATCTGCAAAATGGTGATAGTACATTTCCTTAGAGTGCAAAATATTGCAGGTTTCTGATTCCTTTCACCAGGAACACAGTCCAACTGCTTTTTCCTAAAAAGACAGGGAGAGAGAGAGGGAGTATACCTTATCTTAACAGTACCATGGGTGCAGAGCTAGACAGTTGGTACTCTTTCTCATACATATTTTTAAGCCTACCCCATATTGTCCCTTCTGTTTTGCCAATGGCTTTACCAAATTCTTTTCATGCCTATGTCTTTGCTTTGACAACCAGCACAGTTACTCTTTTCCTGTCCTGTTATTACCTTTTTTCAACTCTAGGGCTCCTCCTCTCTGGCTAACATTGCATGGAAAATTCTCTGGTATACCAGTCACAGACTCAAGATGGGGGCTGTGATATTGCCCAATCTGTTCTAGTAAGGATGAAGAAACTCTGATCCAAACTAGGGACATTGTTGGAAGGTGACAAAATCACTTTCATGAACTTTTTTACCCTGTGGACATGCCTTCCAATGTTAGAAGCAACTGGCATATTTGGGTGGACTTTCCCCAAGGAGGATATGGAGCACGATTTCTATAATTTCCTTGTCTCTCTTTTGAATATAGGACTACTATCTGAGCCTGGCAGTCCAAAGGTACTATTCTTATGTGTCACACAGCATTAAAAAGGGAAGTTAACCATGCTACAGCAACAATATCCAGTTGGGAAATTGGGCCAGGGAGCTCCATGTTCCCCTGGACAATATGTCCAGTAACTACCTATGAACCTATTGATCTAATTATTGCATCATTTTGCATGTCCTGACAAGGAGCCAAGCTTATCAAATATCCTTAAGTGGTCCATTAAAAGAATCCAGATTCTGATACCTGGTCAGGTAACATGCCTCTCTTACCACACTACAGAAACAGCTCCCCTACCCCAAAAAGGATTCTATTAAAATGGCTCACTGACTCCCACAGAATTAGATTTCTATGAGTCTCTAACTAATTCTGATGGCATCCCTCATTGTCTGCTGAAGCCTCTCTCTCTCACCATAATTCCCAAACCATATTTAGTCTGTCCTCCTCCCATGTAGTAGATTCTGGATCCCAAGCCAAGCGGTTTGCTGCACTGCCATTCCATCATGTCTCCTGGATACATAGGATGCCCAGCCTCCTCCTTACCATCATGTCATGCAGCTCCAAGCTGCATCCTGTCAGTGAACCTACATTGAGTATAGCAATTCTTTGTTCGTGTTTGACAGGTTGAATTGGTTTTACATCTAGCTTTTGCTCAACAGAGCTAACCCATGTAACCAAGGTGGAGTAACTGCACAACATCCAGGCAGTAACTTATTGGTTTAGGACTGCTGGGCTTTTTATGGCAAACACTGGCCCATAGGGACACATACATCTCTCCCATCATTAGCATGGGTTCCTGCAATAGGTCAGAGTAGGCCGGGTTCTCAACCCTCTAATCACCATTAGTTCAAAAGAGGCCACCATACATGTAGATATAGTATGGCTGCCTTGAGGGTTCAAATCCACATAGAGGAAAGCTTTCTATGAACTAGCAAATACCCTTGCCCATTTTTGGTGACATTAGTTAACACAACCGAATTACCTAGAGTTAATTTTTACACTTTATACTTTTCAGTAGCTATCCTTGACATGGCATACAATCTGTGATCCTTAGTGTGAAAAGAATGTGTGCCACAGCTGATGCTCAAAGCAGTTGGTCTATACAACTGTTTCCCTATAGGCACCATGTAGAGTCTGTGCTGCTATCCACAATTCCATTCTTAGGTAAGTTTAAGGTGGAAACACTCAGCATATTTTTTTGGAAGGTGGGAGGTACCCCACAGAGAACCAGGGGCAGCATGCAAATTCCTTACATGCACTGATCGGTGGTCAGGATCAGACCTTGTATCTTGTGCATGGGAGGCAAAGACCTTAACCATTATGTCAACCCATCATTGTAAATTAAACATTTGAATATAAAGTGTTCTTGGGCCTTTGGCAGATTATTTAACCTATTTGTGAGTATAATCCTATTGGCTCCCTTGATAACAGGTGTTGTTACTGTCTACAATATAGTGCAAAGTTTCTTCTATATAAACCTAATCAGGTCTGGGCAGTTCACATTCTCTGACAATCTGATTACTCTTAGATTATTGCGATGTACATGTTTCTCTAGCTCTTTGATTTTGAGCTCCAGCCTTTGAGTGCAATCCTGCAGTTATGGTATGCTGTTAGAGTCTAGGTCCATTATGATCTGCTACTTAGACAGTTCTGCTTGCTGCTGATTCAGGGTGGACCCAATGAATTCCAGTTGCCAATCATGTGAGGTTGTAACTGTCTCAATTTGCTGCTCATCCAGTGCTGTTGTTTTTAAAAAATAACTCCAGGGTAGCCCAAATTCCCATCAGGTCCACTGCTACAGAGTACAGTGCCATCTTAAAGCTGCCAATTAGGGGTCAGAGGACAAGATCGACTCCACATCTGCAAAATGGTGATAGTACATTTCCTTAGAGTGCAAAATATTGCAGGTTTCTGATTCCTTTCACCAGGAACACAGTCCAACTGCTTTTTCCTAAAAAGACAGGGAGAGAGAGGGAGTATACCTTATCTTAACAGTACCATGGGTGCAGAGCTAGACAGTTGGTACTCTTTCTCATACATATTTTAAGCCTACCCCATATTGTCCCTTCTGTTTTGCCAATGGCTTTACCAAATTCTTTTCATGCCTATGTCTTTGCTTTGACAACCAGCACAGTTACTCTTTTCCTGTCCTGTTATTACCTTTTTCAACTCTAGGGCTCCTCCTCTCTGGCTAACATTGCATGGAAAATTCTCTGGTATACCAGTCACAGACTCAAGATGGGGGCTGTGATATTGCCCAATCTGTTCTAGTAAGGATGAAGAAACTCTGATCCAAACTAGGGACATTGTTGGAAGGTGACAAAATCACTTTCATGAACTTTTTTACCCTGTGGACATGCCTTCCAATGTTAGAAGCAACTGGCATATTTGGGTGGACTTTCCCCAAGGAGGATATGGAGCATGATTTCTATAATTTCCTTGTCTCTCTTTTGAATATAGGACTACTATCTGAGCCTGGCAGTCCAAAGGTACTATTCTTATGTGTCACACAGCATTAAAAAGGGAAGTTAACCATGCTACAGCAACAATATCCAGTTGGGAAATTGGGCCAGGGAGCTCCATGTTCCCCTGGACAATATGTCCAGTAACTACCTATGAACCTATTGATCTAATCATTGCATCATTTTGCATGTCCTGACAAGGAGCCAAGCTTATCAAATATCCTTAAGTGGTCCATTAAAAGAATCCAGATTCTGATACCTGGTCAGGTAACATGCCTCTCTTACCACACTACAGAAACAGCTCCCCTACCCCAAAAAGGATTCTATTAAAATGGCTCACTGACTCCCCCCCCCCCCCAGTACGGGCACTAGTTAGCATGCTTTCTGTACCCAGCTACTGACGTTATTATTTAACTTCTGTGCATAACTAAATGAACTGCTTAACATGGCTTTATACACCACTATAAACAGTGCTTAATCTGGTTAATATGCCTACCCTTCCCTATAAAGCATCATGTGTCCATTTTACCCCACTACAGCACTGTTTACAAGTTTCCCCAGTCCAACTACAGAAACATGTCTTCTATACACCACTACTTAGAGCTGAGGACATTGCATTGTGCACCACTATAGACTCTGGTTAACGTGTCTCTTCTAACCCACTGCAGGCACTAGCCAGCATGTGTCCTCTACCAGACTACAGATATTGCTTAACATGATTACCCTGTCTCAGGACAGACAATGGTTAATGAGTCTTTCCTATTATATCATGAACACGAGTGTGCCCCCTACTCCGGTGGTTAACCTCTCTCTTCTACCACACTACATACACACACACACTTCTTAACATGTCTGTAGTACCTCGCTACAAACACTCATTAACATGGATCACTTAGCCTCACTAGAGACACCAGTTAAGGTGTACCACACTCCCCGCTACAGACATTGGTTAACGTGCCTCCCACAACCCCCTACAGACTCTGGATCACATGCTTCCCCTAATCCTCTGCAGACACAGATTAACATGGCTGCTGTGCCCAACTACAGAGTTAAACAGTGGGAACCTTCCCCTTCTACAGACAATGCTTAACATGTCTCAGTCACCCCTGTGCAGACACTAGGTAACATGTTGCCCATACTTCACTACAGCTATGGCTTAATATGACTCCTGTACCTCTCTACAAAGCTGTTTAACATATTGCCCCACCTACTGCATGCACTGATTATCATACCCTCTCATCTGCATTACAGACACTGCTTAACATACCTCCTGTACCCCACCTAGATACTGCTTATGATGGATCCCATACCAAACAATATGCTGGGGAGAAAAGTTTTCTTATCCCACTCCAGATGATGTTTAAAATCTCTCCACTGCTGCACTGCATATGCACCAGTTAATTTAGATTCCTGGCTATACCTCACTACAGGCACTGCTGATCATGCCTTGATTGTCTTTTACAGACACTGCTCAATAGTTCTGTAATAAGCAATCAAACCACCGAAAGCATTTCTGGATGGATATCAACCCTCCCTCCCCACAGGACCGCATAGGTAAGGTATAACAGCCTTACTCCCACTGTTCCAAGATCTCACTTCTTTTATTCAGTACCTTTCCACAAAACATAAGAACCAAATAAAAATGATTGACTATTCCCATTTTGATGGTTCTCCGTTCATATTATACAGGTAGCTAAGGCATGATACCCTGTTATCCCTACCTAACATGCCCCCTCCCATCCCACTACAGACACTGTTTCTTTTAGACTCTTCTACCGCACTAAAGAAACTGAATAATTTGTCTCTGTATCTCACAACAAACACTACCGACCTGTTTCCTATTCCTACTACAAACACCACTTCACGTGTTTCCACTACTTTATTAAGGATGCTTCTTAACATAATTCTCCTGCCTTACAGCATAGATATTGCCTAACATATTACCATTACCCCACAGTAGACACTGTTTAACATCTCACCTCTGATTCACTAGAGACACTGCTTAACATGTGCCCCTATCCCAATAATCCCACTACAGACAGTAATGTCTTCCCTGCCTCACTGAAGACACTGGGTAATATGCTACCCTTACCCCACTACTGACACCATTTTACACATCAACATTACCCACCCCACAAACACTGGTTTACATGTCAGCATTACTGCACTACAGACAGTGGTTTACATGTCAGCATTACCGCACTACAGACACTGGTTTACATGTCAGCATTACTGCACTACAAACACTGGTTTACATGTCAGCATTACCGCGCTACAGAAACTGGTTTACATGTCAGAATTACCCACCCCTACATACACTGGTTTACATGCCAGCATTACCGCATTACAGACACTGGTTTACATGCCAGCATTACCGCATTATAGACACTGGTTTATGCTTCCCTTACTCTACTACAGACAGTACTGGGCATATCTACCCTGCCCCACTCCAGACACTGATTAACAACACAGTCCGTAGCAGATACCACTTAACACAGCTCCTCTATCCCACTATGGGCACTGCTTAATGTGTTTCCCCTATGTTAATGCAGGAACTGAGTCAATGTCTCTTCTAACAACCTACAGACACTTTTTAACAAGAATCATCTCCACCTACTACTGACACAGATTAACATAGACCCCAAGGCCAGTACGCAAACGCGCGCACACACACACACACACACACACACACACACACACACACACACACACACACACACACACACACACACACACACACACACACACTCACGCTTGCATGCGCTAATAGGATCCTCCATTATAGGCATTACGTAAGACAGCCCCCTGCACCTTACCAAAGACACTGCTTATTGTAATCCCACTGCATAGTACAGACATTGGTTAATATCATGTGTACTAAACTCCAGACAGTAGCTTACATGGGTCCCTTACCTCACTAGTATTTCTCCTGTCACTGCATACACTATTTAACATCATCTTTAGTGAACTTTAGAAAGTGGTTACCTTGTTTGTTGTACTTTTTCCTTAGTCTGGCATTGACATCTTCTATGCTTTTTATGTAATGAAATATCTTCCATTTTCACAGTGGCCCAAAATTAAACATAATAATATGTAAAACAAATAGTGATTACTTGTGCAATTCTGCTTTGTGTGATAGCACACAGCTTTGCCTCCACACGTTCACACAACCCCCTACACACACACATACACATACACACACACACACACACACACACACACACACACACACACACACACACACACACACACACACACCTAACAACACATACTTCTTTTTTTCTTTGGCCACAGCCTCCCTTCATATTGTACAGGTAATTAAGGTAAGAATAATTCTTCTGAAATGCATTAACGTGAATTTTATACTATTTAGTGGCAGAATTCTGCTGGTGGTGGGACAGATTTCATGTCTTTGCATCATTTCTATGCTGTTTGGTGAAAATGCATTTAGCTGTTTAGACCTCAAGTTTGAGGCTTTCAGTTCAGAATCACATAAGCGGTTGAAGGCTGTTCTACTCATCAGGGTAAAAGACTGCTGCAGATTCACCCTATGAAGTAACTGTGCACCAGGAAAGTAATAATGAAATTAGTTGGTTTTGTGATATGTTCCAAGAAAGCATCAGAAATAGGGATTCTGCATATAACATGAAGTCATAATTTACCCGACAAAATCCACCATTCTTAATTTGACATTGTTCTGATATTGTATCGTTCATTATTAAAGTCCTTGCAAAGGGTAAAATATCATCCCCCATCAATTATACCTCACACTGACCTTTCTTTTCATGCTTGACCCATTACAATATCCCTTTCATCATTCCTCACTATACAGGGTCAGAGTTCATGGTAAGACAGCCCAGAAATAGAGGTGCCATCCCCTTTGGAAAACAGGCATATATTGGAAAGTATCCCCTCTGGAAATCATGAAATTATGAAACCATTTCCAAAGGTATTTTTAAATATGAGATGTATAAAATGTATGTCAGGAAAGTTAAGCTTTGTTATCAGTTCACTTCTATTCAGTCCAAATATCGCTGGACAGAGATGGTTTACATTGTCGCACCAGGAGATATGGTCATGCAGATTTTATTTTTATGTAGTTTGCAAGAAAGTTATTCTGCATTTCAAAAACTATCAAATTATGCTAATTACAAATCAGATTATAAAACTTAACCATAGAGCTGCTATTTTCCATCAGAGATTTAAGGTAGCATTATGCTGAAAATGCTCTCACAATCACTTTTCTTCTAAAATGGAAATAACACTGTTAAGATGTACTTGGTATTTTCAAGAATGTTTTATATATATATATATATAATATATATATATATATATATATATATATAGGTCTACTTTTTTTGCTCAAAATTACATTATTTCGAACAAGAAAAGTACGGCCCCACTTCGGTAAAAGTGTACTTGAGTAAAGGTACACTTTCGCGAAAGCCGATTCACCAAAGCACGATAGAGTGGGGATAAGGAAATATATCCTTTTCCCCACTGTAGTGCAATCTTGGATTTGCTATATTTAAGTAGCGGGGGTGTGGGGGGTGCAGGGGGGCTTGCCCCCACCCACAAAAAGTGTTTTTTGTTTATTTTCTGTACTAGAATATACCAACTCTAAGATCGCACTACCGTGGGGAAAAGGATATATTTCCTTATCCCCACTGTATCATGTTTCAGTGAAATGGCTTTCGCAAAAGTGCACTTTCGCTGAAGTACACTTTTGCGGAAGTCAGGTAGCACTTTTGTTAGTCGAAGTAATGTAACTTCGACTAATAAAAGTAGACCCATATATATATATATATATATATATATATATATATATATGTATGTGTATATATATATATATATATATATATATAGACCACCCCACACCACATACCCACACCACCAGTCCATAAAACCAAAAGCCACACATAACCGACAATACGAAATAACCGGTACACAAACACGAAACCCCATACAAAACAAAACACATCCCCATAACCCACCCTATATCACCACAGACCCCTATCTCCACTTACCTGCCTGCTCACCACCTCTACGTCCACCCTCGCATACCACACACGCCTTTCCCCATGTCGGCATCCTCGGCGTTGGTGTGTTGTCATCCGTCATGTCGGGTCTTCTCTTTGTCGATGTTCTGCAACCCGCGCGATTAGCGTCGGTCTGTAGAACCATATATATATATATATATAGTTATATACATATAGATATACCCCATGAGCCAGATTCATTGACTGGTAATATTTTTGAGTGCCTTTATTCCAAATGAAAATATATCTCCCAGCCACTATGCAAAACCTATGTATTCATTTATTTGTTAACTGGATAAATACTTAAGTGAACTGGCCATAATCTGGTTCACAAAGGCAAGGGTAAATACAATATACATGCATATATCCAAAAAAAAAAAAAAAAATCAAATATGCTCTGATTTTATTTTTGCACTAAAACAAAAAATGTCTTCTACTCAAGAATGTTGATTTTACATCTTTAAGTAAATGCCTGTGTTAGCGCTTGTGTGGGTGTGTGTATATATATATATATATATATATATATATATATATATATATATATATATATATATACATATATATAAACACACACACACACACACACACACACACACACACACACACACACACACACACACACACACACACACACATATATATATATATATATATATATATATATATATATATACATGGGTCTACTTTATGCGCTCGAAACACAAAAAAACCTGAATCCAAATAGCACGACACATAAAGAGAAAACCGCGAATATGTCGAACGTACTAAAGTGTGAAATTGAAAACCTCGAACCGTCATAGTCAGCCAACCCACCATCTGCAACACACTACCTACCGAAACACAATAAAAAAAACACATACATACACTAACCAAAATCCTACTACTAACCCTACACTAAACCTCACATACACAACTATCTATGCACTATCCTTAACCCCTCCCTAAACCTATGGTCTGTAACTACCACACACTTCCCCTACGGAGCTATACCCTGACAAACTAATTATTCCACACACATACACTTAACAAAACCCTACACTAAACCTTACATACATTACCTACACAAAACCTTAGGTACACTACCTACCTATGCACTTACTTTAACCCCTCCCTAACCCTAAAGTCCGTAACTATTCCACACTTACCTTATGGAGCTATACCGAAGATGGGCCAACTATGCGAATTCGATATTTCCACTTTCACGGTTTTGTTCGACGTATTCGTGGTTCGCTCTTTACGTGTCGTGCTATTTGGATTCAGGTTTTTCAGCTTTAGAGGGCGTAAAGTAGACCCTACCTACATGTGTGTATATATATATATATATATATATATATATATATATATATATATATATATATATATATATATATATATATAAATGAGTGCATGTGTGTGTGTGTGTGTATATATATATATATATATATATATATATATATATATATATAATGTATAAACATACAGGCATTTGTATTAATGCATGCATTTTGGTATGTAGGCATATAATTGTATCTATACCACACATGCAAATGTGCATGCTTGTATATTATTTATGTATTCTGTGCCTGCTTCTGTGTAAATATATATGGTTTTATGTACATATATTTTTATGTACACTGCATAACCTATGTTACTCAATTTTAAATTAATAATACTTAAACAATATGCTACTGGCACCAGTAATGTGGCAAAGTTATACAAAATCTTATTTATACACAAATCTAAAATGACACAAGTGGGTTCTAATATTTGATATAAAGGATGTAAAAACAGTACTAATTCTTGATTTACCAAGTGGTATTTTCAGAAGGTTCACTGCTGAAACATGACAATCCAACTAAAAGAAATGTAGCAAATGTTTTTTAAGTGCATGTTATGTGGGAGAGGTGCAGTAATTGTGTTTATTTATCTAGAAGGACTTGGGACTGGGCGAGGTGGACCTGCATGATAAAATAATTACATTTAGGCACAAAGAATCCAAGACAGATTATATGCCGAGGACTAATTAGGCTGGAATGGATACATTTAATTTTCAAGTGGTAATTGAAAAGACACATGATTAAGCTCGTGTAATGAGAGGAAAGAGTCAGGATCCAGAAAGTAGAAGGTAATTCTAGTGAGGTATTATACATACAGAAAAAACACACGGTTGACATAATAAAGCAGTCATTTATAATTTACCAAAATAAACTCTAGCAGTAAATTAAACACCTGAGTACGGCAACATTGAAGAGAAATACCGCCTGTGGCAAAAAAAAAATAATAATAAAAAAATAAGCATAGAAATAAGGAAGGACCGGCTTATATTCCGAAAGATAAGGTGACCGAATGCCAGCTGTGAAGATTCAGAAATGCGAACAATAATGAGAGTTAACAATAATCCCTCAAAAAGCGTGGAAGTGAATGACAGAAGCCTTTTAAGGAGATATCTGTTAAGGATGTGGCAAAACAAAGTAAGAGAGATCAGCAGGTAGGCAGAAAGGGAGAAGCTGCAGACGACAGGCAGTAAAATCCAGCGAAAAAGGAGGAAGAAAAATGACGGGACTGAAAATGATAAAAGCTGAATGGGCAGCTGCATTCTGTAGCTGTGATCATATTCTTACACCTTAACAGATGTGTTTGAAGGTGTGCATACATTTGTCTGTTTGTTTTTATATGTTCTCTAAATCCAGTGCACAATCTCAGCATAATCACAAAAATAATGACAATTTCATATACGTTTAAATATTTTTTAAATAAGAATTAACAGTTAATAAAGTGAGAGCAAATGGAGGGAAAGGAGGGGATTACAGAGGAATAAGGAAACTGAGCGAAGCGGCCCAAATCAGGCATTTTTCTATTTTAATGCAAGCCAAAGCTCAATATCTTATATACATCTATTGAGGGATAAGCTACATTTCTTGGCTGACTTTCAGCATCGATCTTAGAATGAATGAGGTAAACAAAACTGATAGAAATAATGAATTAATAGCAAGGACCAGTTTTAATATCATGGGATTATCGATAGATTAATGTCTACACTAAACTGCAAAGTAAATTTCTTCATGCCATGGCTTAAGTAAGATTATATGCCAGCAATTGTTCTGAAATAGAATTATAAGAAACAGCAACTGTAATGTGATATGCTAAATAAATAAATTAGGGGCAAATGATTTTCAAATGTATACGCTAGAAATAGAGAGGCAGCTATGCCTAATTTAAAGAAAAACATACCTATATTCCTATAAGAGATCTTATATACCTGGGAAATAGTGCCATGTCATGCAGTTATTTAGGATATCCTTATATTTAAACTATTCATCCATTCATGCATCTATTTTCAATACCAACTTTAACTAATTCAGTGTAATGCAGAGCTGAAGCCTTGTCCTAGAAAGGAAGCAGAGTAAGGAGAAAAAACTAGGCCAGATGGGACACCAGTCAGAGCTATTTGAAGGTAGTTATTCCTGCTTGTCTCTGACTTAATACAAGTATGACTAACATTTACTTAAAGTTCAAAGGAAGGAAACTGAGGGATCCAATGGTATTCTGGACACAGAGCTCTTCAGAGTTTGTACGCTAACTGCCCAGTGAGTAGGGCCTGAGCGTTTAAAAAAAATGAAGCTATCGCCTCATAATTAAACTCAGTAATTAGACTCAGTGTGCCACTCAACCACAGCCAATAAGGCAAAACAACGTACCCAACACACTAGTCATAGGTGACTCTATAGTCAGGCACACTGATGTCCCACTCACCAGGCTAAACAAAGAGAAGGTTACTGTCAGCTGCCTGTCGAGTGCCAGGATCCGCCACATAACCCACGCACTCAGGTCACTCCACAACAAGTACAAATATGACTCTGTCATTGTCCAGGTTGGTGTGAATGACCTGAGACGTACCTCCCTACACTACATGAAAAGAGAGATGGAAGAGCTCTCCGATCTTGTAGCCCAGGTAGGTATGACCCTAGCCCTGAGTAGCATTCTGCCACCGCCTAGAATGATACAGCCGTACAAAGACAAAATTATTGACTTCCAACAATTGGCTAAGCTTCTGGTGTCATTCTAAGGGGATCCAGTATCTGTTTGCTTGGGATGACATGGTCGACATACCACGATGCTTTGCCACAGATGGCCTGCACCTGTTGCCTCTGGGATTCCGGATACTGGGTAAGGCTCTTGCCGCCCCTATAGTGCCTTTTTTAGGCAAGGTTCAAATGACATTTTTATAGCTGTAACAGGAACAGGCAAGCAAAAACGGAGGGTAATGCTACTCAATGCTGGAAGTCTAAATCTCAAAATGCACTCACTCAAGGCACTCCTTAAAATGGAAAACATCGATATCTGTGCAGTGACTGAGACCTGGTTCAAGGCTCCAGAGAGCACCCCTGCACTACCAGGCTATAACTCATACCACACTTTTCGGCCATGCAACCTAGACTGAAACACCAAATGCGGAGGTGTGTCCATATTCATTAAGGATATCCACACCTCCAGGCTAGTTGCTCAGCATAATGCATCCGAGGTTATCCGTGTTCAACTAACTCTGGGCAAAACTGCAATCCAAATTCTAGCTTGCTACAGATCTTCCACCATGCCCCAGGATTCCCACTCTGCTTTTCTTGATTTACTGGAAATATTAGGGTTCAACCAAACACCCTAATAATGGGCGACTTCAACTACCCTACCATCAACTTGGAAAACTACTCATGTACCAACTCCTTGGCTCAACACTTTCTGGAATTCATAGACTCAAGTGCCCTGGACCAACTTATCCACACCCCCACCAGGGGCAACAATATCCTAGACCAAATCATTACCAACATGAGTGACCGGTGTTCAACACCTGAAGTCAACTCCTCGTTGGTCCAATCCAACCATAAGCTAATCACCCTTGATATCCACATCCCGCCCCCACACCCCATTAAGGAAACCACTGTAAAAAATTTCTCCAAAGCCAACTTCATGCTTCTTAAGACAGAAGTGGTGAACTTCATGACACCCATGCAGATGGACAATACAGTTACCACTGCTGAATCCTATACAAATTCACTCTATAAGCACTTACACGAGTGCATGGATTGTGCTATCCCAAACAGAAACAAGATGCTATCCTCCAAAAAGGAAGCCAATCTTGTGGTCCCCTGCCATAAACAAACTGTACAACAGAAGGAAGAAACTGTTGCAAAAGAGAGTAAAATGCCATGAGTGGAGGAGCTCCCTGGTCAGCCTCAGTAAGAAGCTGAGATCCCTTATAAGATCCTCCAAAGCTAGCTATGAAAACAAAATCTCTACTAATTCTAAGGGCAACCACAAAGCATTCTATAGCTATGTCAAGAATCTCGATGGCAACACCCAGATCTGCTCTGAGTTACAGCACAATGGCACAAAAATTACAGAACGAACTGATATTGCCAAAATCCTGGCAGAGAGGTTCATTGCTAACTTTACCCCCCCCAACCTCTAAAGGGCCCATATCTATACAGGAAGAATGCAGAGTCCCTGTAATCACAACTACGCAGGTAAAAGCTGCACTCTCTAAAGCTAAAAACACAGCATCCATGGGACCAGACAACATCCCAGGTAGCATTTTACACAAACTGCAGAACGAACTAGCTCCACACCTAAGCACCATGTTCAATAATAGCCTCACATCAGGCTTTGTGCCCACTGAATGGCGCACAGCAACAGTTATCCCACTCCACAAAGGGGGAGCCAACACTGATCCTGGGAACTATCGCCCTATTAGCCTGACGAGCCTAGTCTGCAAGGCCGTGGAACATATCATCATGGAACTCATAAACAAAGACATTGTTAACCTCCAAACTCTGGATCCCATCCAGTTTGGGTTTGTGAAAGGCAGATCATGCCTCTTGAACTGATTGACTTCTTTGAGGCAGTCACCAAAGCTGTAGATGAGGGTAAGGTGGTTCACACAGCCTATCTTGACCTCGCCAAGGCTTTCAACACCATCCCCCATTCTGGAATTATTGTTAAACTCACTAAATTAGGTATAAATCCCTACGTCACAAGATGGGTTACCAAGTGACTCACTGACAGAACCCACACTGTAAAAGTTGCAGACTCCAAATCTGACCTAAAACCAGTGACAAGTGGAGTACCACAGGGTTCAGTCCTGGGACCTCTCCTGTTTGGTATCTACTTCTCTGAAGTACAGGCTAACGCAGAAGGCCTCTGGCTAATGAAGTTTGCAGATGACTGCAAACTAGGAGCCATAGTCGAGTCCCCAAATGATGTGGACATCCTACAGAAGGGCCTCGCTGAGACAGATGCCTGGTGTCAGAGCCATGGCCTCAAGCTCAATGCCATAAAGTGCAGTGTCATCCCCCTTTGGAAAAAACTCTGTACTCATGAACTACCACATAGGCAGCAATCTACTTAACACCGAATGTGTGATAAGAGACCTTGGGACCCAGGTGGACAGTAGTCTCTTCTTTGATAGTCACATCGCCACAGTGGTCAGGAAGTCCTTCTACGTGGCAGACCTCATCATAAAAGGGTTCTCATCCAGGAAAAAAGAGGTCATTGTTCCCCTCCACTCGACACTCATTAGACCCATTATAGAGTACAATGCCCCTTTTGGAATGTACCTCACAAGACATCTGCAGCAGCTGGAAAGACCACAGAAGTACCTCACACAGAGGATTACTGGCCTCAAATAATTGCCCTATACTGACCGTCTCAAAAAACTCCAGCTTTACTCTGTAGCATATCGCCTACTCCAAGGTGATCTCTGCCTAACACATAAAGCTATGTCAAACCCAGAGCTGTTGGACATGCTACACCTAAAGAAATCCCAATCCCACCGAGCTACACGCTCTAGGGACCTAAACCTTGTCACCACAATAAACAGGACATGCTGGAGGGATAGATGCCTGTCCCAGAGACTTCCCATACTCTGGAACAGACTACCTATCTATGTCAAACAGATATCTTCATTAGCACTCTTCAAGAAAAATCTTGATGATTGGATGGGAAATGGGAAATTCACCCCAGGGATCACTTCTGTGGCTCTGCTCGACAGGGGCACAGGAAAATAACTTTCTTGGGTGGCGTAAGCCAGGGAACCTTGTTGGCTAGGCTTACGTAGGCCCTTGGGCCGATAGCCTAGTACCTACCTATGAACCTATAAAGAAATGTTCATATCTTTATGAACCAAATATGTTAGTTGAAAACTGTAAATGGAAACGTATTTAACACAAAGTAAACTTTAAAATTGTTGCATTCATTGAATTCTAAGTCTTAAATTGGATTTTATAAGACACAATAATCACAGCAACAATTAATTTTTTAATGTTTATAAAGAGCTTATGATATCTCAGTAACCATTCAAGCAGCTTTCATCCTCCCAGCAGCAGTTTCTTCCTACAGCTGGGAATGTTCGTATGAAACTAAGCAGTTCTGTCTGTGTCACATGATTGTTGAGATATTTAGAGAAATTTGACAATGATTACAATACAAATAAACAGTGTACAAATAATATTCAATATGTCTTTATCTGCGTTAGGCTGAATGCAAAAACAGTTGTGTTTGCTATTGCAGAAGCATTAAGATGAAATCTTATACTTTGTATCTCGCATGGTTTTTGGAATTATTATTGCAAATATGTGCAAGTAATATTTGATGCCTACAGGCATCACTAGAATCTCTGTCGTGTAAGTAATGAAGTGTCGGTGCAAAGAAAACAGAGAATCATGTGATCTATTGTGAAAAGGCGGGGAACTAGTCACCTGGAGCCTTTGCATGAATTATTTTGTATCTCAGCAAAATCTCCTAAAGGTTTGACATTTCCATATATGTATTTCTGTGTACCAGAGATCTGATCTTCTTACCTACAACTGCGATGGAGATGAATATTATTCATTTTTGCTGGCTTTGAAGATATGACAAAAGGTGTATGAACTATTTTCTAGGTATGTAACTTCAGTATTGTGGAGGTGATTGTTTTACAATTTGTTGCTGCAGGATGTGTCTGTCTAAAACCAGTATAGGGCCTTCAAAAAGCTGTACCTATGTGTTCCAAAATAAGCTATGTTTTAGTGGTGTGATATAACAGAAGATATGTTATAAAAGAAAAGGAAGCGAGTAAAGGAAACGACAGAAGTCAAGGCTGTTTGCACTTATGAGAAAGGGTCCGAGGATTAAATTAGATCCATCTATGTGAACACAGCTTTCTATAGCATTGCAAGGTTTGCAAAATATACAGCATCGATTAAGACATGTTAAAACCATGAGCCAGATTTATAAAGGTACCACAACATGTACACTATTGTGTTCATATTACGGTACCTTTATGGTTTCAGCAAGCAGCCTTATAGGAGGCTGCGTAATCCCCCAACATGAAGGCATGCAGCAGCACAAAGGTATTGCCTCATGGCTGTGCTGAATGATAATGAGGCATTCTGAGGAGGGCAGGAATATGCTAATTAGCCATGTATTCACTCCCGAGAATTGCCTCCAGGAAGACCTCTACATGGGATAGCGATTCAAGAAAGCGCTGAACATGAACATAGAGGGGGCTCTAGATACCAGGGCTCAGTTTTAAAGTGCCGTAACAGCGTCAGTGTTACTATCAGGACCGGGGTTGGAGAAAACTACTAGACCACCAGGGATGAAGTAAAGTGCCACAATAACACATAAACCATAAGGGTGATTAGAGGGTGGGAGAAACCACTGGATACCAGGGATTATTGCCTAAAGTGCCCCTACTGGCACCAATGTTACAACCATGAACATGGTGGTGGGGGCGTACACTATACAGTTCTCGTTAGAACCATGACTAAGGTGGTGGGGGGCATACACCATACAGTGCCCTACTGGCACCAACTTTAAAACCATGACCAGGGTGGTGGGGGGCATACAACATACAGTGCTCTACTGGCATCAACCTTACAACTATGACCAGGGTGGTGGGGGGTGTAGCAAAAGGAGATAGTTCCAGCCCAGCTGCCTGGAATGTTGTAAATAATTATATGTCATTTGTGAATATTAATATGATTTGTATAGAAGTGTGACAGAGGGAGATGCTGGCAGCTCAGCTGTCCAGAATTTTGTAAATGGTTATGTGTCATTTGTGAATGTCAACATTATTCATGTGCTTGTGTTGCAAACGTATTTGAGCTATATATCATATAAGATTGCTTGTACAGACTTGTGTGCTGAAGAGATATTTTGTAAAGTACTAAGCAGAAATGTGTATGCAGTATGGTGGCTGTTTACGTGTATATATTTTAACAGGGGAGACTGAAACACAAGAGGTTAATTTCAGAAGAATAGCTGAAAACTTAAATTACTTTATAACCACGTAATAAAAATATGCTATCTTTCAGTTTCAGTCAACAGCAGACAGAATGTCTGTACTACAGAAGTTTTTTGTATTGCCTTTAAATGTAGAGGAATGTAAATTATTTTATGACTTCCACCATTTGCCAAAATATTTAAAGTCTATGTGTTTTCGCATGGAGATAGTAAATGCTACAGCTGCATCAATGGTTGTAAGCACTGGAGCTGAAGTCAGAGTGACAAGAAATTATGTCATTCTGTAAGTATCCCAGCAGTAATATTAGGGATATTAATTTAAGCAGTCTCTGACAGAGATACTGAGCATTCTGTATTTTGTCTTTGACTTGACAAGAAGACCCATTCACCACACTTGCCTTGTTCTGTAAGTAAATTAACTAGGATACAGTAACTTCTTTTACATATAGTCACGAATATAGCTGAGCTTACTTTAGATGTTTTTCTTTATTTATTTGTGACTGTTCTGCAATGTTGTTTTAAATATTTCGTGTGATTTTGAACTCTGATGTAACTGATTGTTTACTGCGTATTTTCTTGTTCTTTTATTATTTATTATTAAATATAATTAAACTTATCACTGTGGCTGATATTTGTGAGATATATTTAAGTTTGCTGTTTTTACCTTTCAACTTTGTAGATTCCACTAAGTAGGATCTCACCTCGGCACATATACCTCTCACTTGACCAATTCAGTCAAAGCCTTTCGCTCTTTACATCCTCATTGTCTCTCCTTCTTTTAATGGATGAAGAAATCTGCTCATTTTATCATAGGTTCATAGGTTCATAGGTTGGTACTAGGCTATCAGTCCTAGGGCCTATACAAGCCTAGCCATAACAATTCCTTGGCTATTTCTTCCATCAATATTTACTTCCTTGGACCCCTGTCTAGCAGGGCGACTGACATGATCCCTGGGGTGAATTTTGTTTCTCCCATCCAATCAGCAAGGTTCCTTTTGAAGAGGGCCAAAGAGGTGCTCTGCTTGACATGTATGGGCAGTCTATTTCAGAGTCTGGGGAGTCTCTAGGTCAGGAACCTATCCCTCCAGCATGTTTTATTCATTGTGATGACAAGGTTTAGATCCCTGGAGCGTGTGTCTCTGAGGAATTGAGATTTCTTTAAGTGTAGCATGTCCAACAGCTCTGGGTTTGACATGGCCTTGTATGTTAAGCAGAGATCGCCTCTGAGTAGAAGATATGTGACAGAGTATAGGTGGAGTTTTTTTAGACGGTCAGCATAGGGCATCTGCTTTAAGCCTGTGATTTTTTTTTAGTGAGGTATTTCTGCGGCCTTTCCAGTTGTTGCAGAAGTCTTAAGAGGTACATACCAAATGGGGCATTGTATTCTATAATGGGTCTAATGAGGGATGAGTACAGTGGCACAATGACCTCCTTTTTTCTGGATAAAAAGCCCTTAGTGATGAAGTGTGCCACATAGAAGGATTTCCTGACTGTTATGGAGATGTGGTTATCGAAGGTGAGACTGCTGCCCACCTGTGTCCCTAAGTCTCTCATCACACTTTCGATGTTTAGTGTACAGCCACCTATGTGGTAATTCATGGGTACATGTTTTTTCCCAAAGGGGATAACTATACATTTCTTGGCATTGAGCTTGAGCCCATGGCTCTGGCACCAAGCATCTGTTTCTGTAAGGCCCTTTTGTAGAATATCCACATAATTTGGGGATTCAATACTGGCTCCCAGTTTGCAGTCATCTGCGAACTTTGTTAGCCAGAGTCCCTTAGTGTTGGCCTGTACTTCAGAGAAGTAGATGCCAAACAAGAGCGGCCCCAGGACTGAACCCTGAGGTACTCCACTTGTCACTTGTGTGTAGCTGGATTTGGAGTCGGCTACTTTTACAGTGAGGGTTCTGTCAGTAAGCCAGTTGGCAACCCATTGAGTGATGTGGGGATTAATGCCCAGCTTAATAAGTTTATCTATGATTCCAGAGTGGGGGATGGTTTTGAAGGCCTTGGCGAGGTCCAGATTGGCTGTGTGGAGCACCTTACCCTTGTCCACAGCTCTGGAGACTGATTCGAAGAAATCAATCAGGTTCAGGAGACAAGATCGGCCCTTCATGAACCCAAACTGCATTGGGTCCAGTATTTGAAGGTTGCCAATGTCTTTGTTTATAAGTTCCATGATAATACATTCCATGGCCTTGCAGATCAGGCTCATCAGACTAATGGGGAGGTAGTTACCGGGAACCAAGTTGGATCCCCACCTTGTGGAGTGGGATAACTGTAGCTATGCACCACTAAGTGAGCATGAAGCCTGAGGTGAGGCTATGATTAAACATGGCACTTAGGTGAGGTGCCAGTTCATTTTATAGTACACAGCCTGGGATGTCGTCTGGTCCCATGGATGCTGTATTCTTAGCTTTGGAGAGTGCGTTTTTTACCTGTGTGGCCGTTATTACCAGAATTTGGCAATCTTTTGGTATTGAGATGGGTCCTTTAGGGGGTGAGAGGGGGGTGAAGTTTTCACTGAATCGATCTGCCAGGATATTGGCAATATCCTTGGGATCAGTATATTTAATGCCATTCTGTTGCAGCTCAAAGCAGATCTGCTCTGAACATTGCCATTTAGATTCTTGACATAGCTATAGAATGCCGTGTGTTTGTTTTTGCAATCTTTGGCAATTTTATTTTCATAACTAGCTTTGGAGGATTTTTTGAGGAATCTCAGCTTCTTACTGAGGCTGGTAATGGAGTTTTTTGCATTCTGGGATTTTCCTCTTTTCTGCAACAGTTTCTTCCTTTTGTTGTAAAGTTTGTTTATAGCAAGGGACCACCAGATTGATTTCCTTTTTTGGAGTAGAGTGTCTTGGTTCTATTGGGGATGGCATGATTCATGCACGAGTGGATGTGCTCGTAGAGTGTCTTAGTGTAGGATTCAACAGTTGAACTTTCAGTTCCCATCTGCATGGGTGTCATGAAGTTTGTCACTTCTGACTTGAGTAGCATGAAGTTGGCTTTGCAGAAGTGTTTTACGGAGGTTTCCTTATTGGGGGCGGGCGTGGGATGTGGATGTCAAGGGTGATTAGCTTACGGTCAGACCTGACCAACGAGGGAGTGACCATAGGTGTAGAGCATCGATTTCCCATGTTGGTAATGACCAGGTCTAGGATATTGGTGCCCCTGGTGGGACTAAGGATTAGTTGATCCAGGGCGTTCCAAGAACCGTTGGGCAAGGGTGTTGGTACACGAGTAGTTTTCCCAGTTAATGGCAGGGTAGTTGAAATCACCCAGTATTAGGGTGTTTGGTTGTATCTTAATATTTTACAGCATGTTTAGAAAGGTGTAGTGAGAATCTTGAGGCATGGTGGGGGATCTGTAGCAAGCTACAATTTGGATTGGAGTCTTACCCAGTGTTAGTTGCACCTGGAGAACTTCAGACTCATTGTGGTGGGCAACTAGCCTGGTGTTGTGAATATCCTTGGTGAATATGGACACTCCTCCACCTTTAATGTTTCGGTCCTGGTTTGGTGGCCGAAAAGTGTGGTAAGAGTTGTAGCCTGGTATTGCAGGGGTGCTCTCTGGAGCCTTGAACCAGGTCTCAGTTACTGCACAGATATCGATGTTCTCCATTTTTAGGTGTGCCTCGAGAGAGTGCATTTTGAGGTTTAGACTTCTAGCAATGAGTAGCATTACCTTCATATTTTGCATGCTTGTAGCTGTTACGGTCATAGCTGGACTTCTCAGAATTTGGTGACACTGTGGGCCATGCCTAATAGCCTTGTTCTTGGTCAAACTACTATTTGTATTGATAGCAACATCACACATTAAGATTGGACATCCTTTGTTAAGGGCCTTGAATTAGCTGATAAAGAGTGACTGGTGGCAGTAATAACTACCTTGTAGTCTGGTCAGAAGGGGGAATAGCCAGTAAATCTGTACCAGCCTTTCCCAGGTGTCTGTGTGTGTGTGTGTGTGTGTGTGTGTGTGTGTGTGTGTGTGTGTGTGTGTGTGTGTGTGTGTGTGTGTGTAAATCAAACCTGAAAGAGTGTGTGTGTTACCTACCTGGGCAAGGACACAAAGCACTGGCTGGATATAGAGGGTGCTGAAGGCCTTGGCTTGGTCATTCAGCTGAGATCTCAACTCTATAGCTGTGCCAGTGGGGAGTCTTACTGGGGATCTGGAGAAGGAGAGAGAGAAACCAGCCCCAGACTGACTGTGGTTTTTGCGTGCTCTTAAGGGAAATTGCACTTCATGTAGAGAGCTGCATTTGGAAATATCGCGTGTGTACCTGCCATCCTCCCAGTGTTTACATCTCCCACTGTTGCCACCAGTGAGGATTGAGGCTGCTTGATTACTGGCCAATGGTGGGTGTCACATATTAATTGGTTGACAGTGATGGAATATGCACATATTAGGATTCAGTGGTGTGGATAATGAACTCCTCTAGTCAGTAAACAGTGGTCACTGAAAAAGGTGTTTGTACTCTCAATCAGCCACACAGTGAACATTCAGAGCTTCATATCACAAAAGTTGTATTTATTTTTTTGTTAGCTTAATTAGTCAGGGAGAGCAGGCAAGGATGTCAGCAGAGGACTATGGCAAGCTGACAAGGAGCCAGTTGGCTGAGATGTGCCAGGCCAAAGGACTGGTGCATGCCAACCTGATTAAATCAGAAATGATTGCAGCCTTGGGCAAAGCTGCATCACAGACCAGCAGTCAGGAGGACAACCATGCTGGCTCTCAGAAAATGCATAGTTCAACCTTTCCACAGAGGACTTAACAATCAGTCTGGAGTTAAAGAGACTTGAACTGGAGGCCAGACGGTTAGAACTAGAATCAGTAGAGAGACTGCAGCATTTGGAGGATGAAGAAAAGGAGAATCAGATGGCGCTAGAACGCTAGAATCCACGGAAAGACTGAGACGTCTGCAAGATGAAGACAATGAGAGGCAGAAGCAACATGAAAAGGAGATGCTGACTCTTCAGCAGGGTCATGGAGGTAATGGGGAAGGGAGTAACTGAACCCCAGAAGCCATAAATTTCTTCCACAATTTACAGAGGGTGATTATTTTGGGTCTATATTACAAAGTCGAAAGGTAAAAAGAGCGAATGCTTTTTTATCGAACACTGAAACCCGAAAGCACTAAATATTGAACACACGGAACAGCATTTTTTTCCAAGGGAAAAAATTGCTGGGCAGTTTTTGGGACTTTGCCATTTCCTTCACTGTGGTGCAATCTCAGAGTTGGTATATTTAAGTAGGGGGTGTGGGGGTGCAAAGTCCCCCACTTTATTTTGTGTTTGGATTTGTTTTATTGTATTTTTTTTTTTTGCAGAGCATGATTTTTTGCCCTGGGAAAAAAAAATTGCTGTTTCGTGTGTTTGATATTTATTGCTTTTAGGTTTTAGTGTTCGAGAAAAAAGCATTTGCTATTTTTACCTTTCGACTTTGTAATATAGACCCATAATTTTGACAGTTTTATTCATATGTTTGAAAGGGTATGTAAACAGTATAATGTTGACCAAGGGCTTTGGGTACGTTTCCTGACCCCCTTATTCCATGGTAAAGCTGTAACTGCTATTTCTAAATTGTCTGATACTGATTGCTCAAATTATAATACTGTTAAAAATTGTTTCTTAGAGTGCTTTAAGTTAACACCTGAAGCTTATAGAAAAAGGTTTTGTGAGCATAGATGCAAGGCAGATTAAAGTGTGTGTGAATATATTGCTGAGTTAAGCACTTATTTTCGTAGGTGGGTGAGTGGGTGTCAGATCACCACTTTTGAAGAGCTGGCAGACCTTTTGGTGAGGGAACAAGCCCTTAGCACTCTGCCTGAGGACATAAGAATCTGGTTATCAGATAGGCAATGCAATATTGCAGATGAGTTGGGGAAGAAGAGAGACCTATACCTAGCAAGCAGGACATCACTGCACCGGAAAGGGATACCCAGTGCTGCTCATGGGTCTAAGGAAACCCATGGTGGGCAGCCTAAGCCACCCTAACAGAGTCCACCAGTAGCAGGGGAAGCTACTAGTCCAGGTACACGTCCAGCACCAAGAGTTAAATGTTTTAAATGCAACCAGTGGGGCCATGTAGCATATAGATGTCCATGGAGGCAAGGTGGGGAACAAAAGGTGGGAGAGCCAGTAAGTGGGAATGACAGAATGCCAGTAGTAAGTTGTCTGGAGACAACATGGGTACCAAACTACCACCAGAGGTTATATCTTATCTTAGTAGATGGGAAACAGGCCACTGCTAAGAGAGACACAGCCTCTGACCTAACCATTGTGAAGCCTGCAATGGTTAAAAAAGAGCACTACTTGCTGGGGTGGTCTACTCCAGTCAGAGTTTTAGGAGGGACCCCATTCCAAATACTCTTGGCTAGGGTTCACCTTGATTGGGAGGGTGGAAAAGGAAGACAGCAAGTTGGTATTTTGAGGATATCCCTGCAGATGTCCTGATAGGGAATGATTTTAATAATGCAGTACCTTATGTGCATGCAGTGACATGCAGTCAGTCTTAGAGGCAAGCATATGAGTGTGGTAGCCTTACCCAGACAGACCGCACACTTGTAGCCAGGACTGGTGTGGTGGTTACTTCAGAGAGGGAGGTACCCTGTAGCAGTGAGACTGACGGTGAGCTACAGCTGCTTGTGGGTACTGATGTCCCCTAGGACAGAGTGACTGCAAGGGCAGAGGTGAGTAGCAGTACCCAGGCTGACAGTGAGGCACTGCTGTTAGAGAATACCAGACTTCCTGTGGAAGGGGAGCTGGGAAGGGCTACTAAGAGAGAGTTGAGTCAGGCTCAACTCTCATACCCTACATTACAAGGCCTGAGGGAGGTACCTAGTGAGGCACTTGATTCTCAATGGAAGGGGGAATCTGTATACTGGGACAAAGGGTTATTGCATAGAGAGTGGACCCTGGAGGGAGGGCAAGAGTGTGAGAGAATACAGCAGTTCGAAGTGCCCATATCCTACCATCTGGCACTTCTAGCCATAGCCCATGACATTCCTTTTGCAGGTCATATGCGAATAATGCATACAGAGAGACGTATTATACACAAATTTTATTGGCCTGGAATTTCCACAGATGTAACAAGGTACTGCAGGACCTGTAAGCAGTGCTAAAAGGTAGACAAGGTAGGAGACAAGGCAAAAGCTCCTTTGATACCTTTGCCTGTGACTGAGGAGCCATTTCAGAGAGTATCTATGGATATTGTGGGGTCTCTGAGTACCCCACGTTCCACAGGGAAGAAGTATATCCTAGTGGTAGCAGATTATGCTATCAGATACACTGAGGCAGTGGCATTGTCCTCCACTGAGGCAGAAAAGGTGGCAAATGCTTTGTTAAAGATTTTTAGCAGGTAAGTTTCCCAAAAGAAATACTGACTGACAGAGGTCCCAATTTCATATCAGATCTGCCGGCTTGTCTGTGGAAGCACTGTGGGGTGAAGCACCTAAAAAACACCCCTACCATCTCCAGACTAATGGTCTGATGGAGAGGTTAAACTCAACAATAAAGACCATGCTATGGGCATTTGCAGACCAGTTTAAGAAGGAGTGGAACAAATATGTGCTCCATCTGTTGTTTGTTTACAGAGAGGTAACCCAGGAATCAACAGGTTTTTCACCCTTCGAGTTGCTGTATGGGCATAGGGCGAGGGGACCTCTAGATCTGATTCGAGATGAGTGGGAGGGTGAGTGTGAATCTCACAAGGAATATGTTGTGACATATGTCCTAAACATGAGGACAAGGTTCAGAGAACTCATGGGCTTGGCCCAGGAGAACCTTGCAGAAGCCCAACAGCAGAAAAAGGCCTGGTATGAGAGGAATGTTCGAACTAGAGATTATGCTGTGGAAAGCAAGTTATGGTTCTCATTCCTGTCAGATACAATAAGCTGCAGGCAGCTTGGGAGGGACCCTTCAAGGTGGTAAGGAAGGTCAGTGATGTCAACTACATGGTAGAACTGCTAGGCAGGAGGCAGGGGAACAAACTGTATCATGTTAACATGATGAAACCTTACCATGATAGGGAGGTCCTGGTGCTAAGTATTTGCACTAAGAGGTATTAGGAATCTGACGGGGATCTATGTTTACAGGGAGCTAGCCTGCAAAGTCTCAGATTACTATGGTGGAGCCTAGGATTGCAGGCATATGATAGGACAGTGCAGCACTGTACTGGGGATTAGCAATGCAAAGTATCTGGAAGCTCAAGAGAGGGTATGCGGTAGTGTATTCCCAGATAGTCTCAACCCCATCAAGCAGCGTTTCTCAAGGGTCATTTGAAAAACTAGCTTGAGTCTTCGGGGGGGGGGGGAATGTAACAGAAGCAGATACTGCCAGCCCAGTTATATGGAATTTTGTAAATAATTATGTCATTTGTGAATATTAATATGATTTGTATAGAAGGAGATGCTGCCAGCCCAGCTGTCTAGAATTTTGTAAATGGTTGTGTGTCATTTGTGAATGTCAACAGACTTGTGTGCAGAAGAGATATTTTGTAAAGTACTGAGTAGAAATGTGTATGCAGCATTGTAGTTGTTCAGATGTATATATTTTAACAGGGGAGACTGAAACACAAGGTTAATTTCAGAAGAATAGCTGGAAACTTAAATTACTTTATAACCACATAATAAAAGGATGTTATCTTTCAGTTTCAGTCAACAACAGACAGAATGGCTGTACTAGAGAAGTTTTTGGTATTGTCTTTAAATGTGGAGGAATGTAAATTATTTTACAACTTCCACCATTTGCCGAAATATCTGAGGTCTATGTCTTTTTACAGGTAGATGGTAAATGCTATAGCTCCATCAATGGTTGTGAGCCTTGGAACTGACATCAGAGTGACAAGACAGGATGTCATTCTGCAAGTATCCCAGCAGTAATATTAGGGATATTAATTTAAGCACTCTCTGACAGAGAGACTGAGCATTCTGTATTTTATCTCTGACCTGACAAGAAGACCCATTCACCACACTTGCCTTGCTCTGTAAGTAAGTTAACTAGGGTACAGTAATTTCTTTTAGATATAGTCAGGAATATAACTGAGCTTAACTTAGATGTTTTTCTTTATTTGTGACTGTCCTGCAATGTTGTTTTAAATATTCCCTGCGATTTTGAACCCTGATGTAACTGTGATTGTTTACTGAGTATTTTCTTGTTCTTTTATTATTATTAAATATATTTAAACCTATCATTGTGAGTGATATATGTGAGACATATTTAAGTTTTGAGAGTACTTGCATATTTATTTGGTGACACTGTATGGGCCACTCCTAATAGCCTTGCTCTTGGTCAAACTACCATTTGTACTGATAGTAGCATTACACAGTAAGATTGGACAACCTTTGTTAAGGGCCTTAAAGTAGCTGATTATGAGTGACTGGTGGCAGTAATAACTACCTTGTAGTCTGGGAAGAAGGGGGCATAGCTAGTAAACCTGTGCCAGCCTTACCCAGGTGTGTGTGTGTGTGTGTGTGTGTGTGTGTGTGTGTGTGTGTGTGTGTGTGTGTGTGTGTGTGTGTGTGTTTGTGTGCGTGTGTCTAGAAATCAAACCTCAAAGAGTATGTGTGTCAGCTACTTGGGCAGGGACACAAAGGATTGATTGGACAGAGAGGGTGCTGGAGGCCTTGACTTGGTCACTCAGCTGAGTTCTCAACTCTACAGCTGTGTCAGTGGGGAGTCTTATTGGGGATCTGGAGAAGGAGAGAGAAACCAGCCCCAGACTGACTGTGGTCTTTGTGTGCTCTTAAAAATTGCACTTGATGCAGAGAGCTGCATCTGGAAATACTGTGTGTGTACCTGTTATCACCCCAGTGTGTACATCCCCCACTTTTTCCAGTGGTGAGGATTTTGTCTCCTTGATTACTGGGCCGGTGATGGGGTGTCACAGGGGGTATACACCATACAGTGCTCTACTGGCACCAATGTTACAACCATGACCAGGGTGGTGGTGGGCATACACCATACAGTGCCATACTGGCACCAACTTTACAATGTGAATTGAGGGTGGAGAAATACATGACACACCACAGAATGTTTGAGTGTTGTGATGGTATCAACATTACTATGAGGACCAGGGGTTTGAAGAATAGACTAAACACCAAAGAATACTCCTTAAAGTACCCTACGGTACAGACAGAAAAAATGGGATCTGTGTGGGTAAACTCCTGGTAGAGCCTTTAATGCATTTCCAGGCATCTAATAACTTATGTAATAAATGTTATTATTTAATAGGCCTGTATGAGATTATTAAGGTCCTGAAAACAGGTACTGAGGACTCAGTGTAAGTCGATATGATATTCACTGGTATCAATGATAATACCAATGTATGCCCCAATTATTCAGAAATGTCAGCTACAACAGTAATAATTAACAAACAAATTGCTTCTTTGCATAATTCTATGCATTTAACTATCCCCAAGACAGATGCTGAAGCAGTTTTACAACAAATTACCAAGCTCTTATTTGTAACAATCTGAAAAGAAAAGTCTGAATATCCTTATGCTTTGGATAAGTGACCGATTAGTGACGTCAAAGTTATAAAGGACCTGGGTATAAAAACTGATAGAAACTTAAGTTCTGCATTTCACTTATTAGACATTATAAGAAGGAGTTATTATGAGCTTCAAAACTTATTTAGATCTATTATAAGTGGGAAGTAGGATGCCCTAATTCCTGTTCACAAGTCAGTAATGAGACCAATTATTAAATCTGGAGGATGCATTTGTATTTATTACAGTAAGCAGCTAAACAGGCTGGAAAGAGTACAGAAGGTTAAAAGAACTCTTATTTTCCTGTTAAATACAGATTAGTTAGAGGTGACCTAATTATTATACACAAATGTCTGTATAATGAGAATCATGGAACTTGTATATGAGTAAGAGATTTGATCAAATGGCTAAAGGGAATAAAAATCTTCAAATGGAAGTACTGATTGGGAAAACAAAAACAGTACATTTTTATTCATTCTAAAGTGGGCAGATGGTGTAACGCTGTTCCAATATGACTTTGAAGGATTAAAATGGTTATCCAATTTAAAAACAAAATGGGTGCTTGGGTAGTTGAAAGAGGTGACAAGTTCTTTGAAGGCCTATCTGGGCTTTGAGTTTGAATTCTGAGCATTGAACATTGGTTCTAGGTGATTTGGCCATGTTGATGCATGTCACCAGAAAAAAGGTAAGGGTACTTTATTTTACTTATTTTGTTTGTTGACTTAGCTTGTGGGCTGGAGTTAGACCCTTTCAGTTATTGCCTGGTCATATGGCAAATACAAGACAAGCAAAAATGCATGACAGAATGCAGTACTTACAAGAAATACAAATGGCAAACAGAAGCATGTTTTTTCATAACAATATACTATATATTATTATATTATTATTCTATAACATATAGGTTCATAGGTAGGTACTAGGCTATCTGCCCAAGGGCATTTATAAGCCTAGCCAGAATGTGTTGGCTTTCGCCTTCCTTTTAAATTTGTTTCCTGTGCCTCTGTCTAGCAGGGCCATTGAAGTGATACCAGGGGTAAATTTACAATTTCCCATCCACTCGTCAAGATTTCTCTTGAAGAGGATCAGTGAGGGGCTCTGCCTAACATAAATTGGGATTCTATTCCAGAGAGAGGGAAGTCTCTGGGACAAGAATCTGTCCCTCCAGCATGTCCTGTTTATTGTTGTGCTGAGGTTTAATTCGCTGGAGCGTGTGGCTGTAAGGGATTTGGTTTTCTTGAGGTGGAGCATGTCCATTAATTCCGGGTTGGACATGGCCTTGTACATCAGGTAGAGATCACCTCTGAGCAGGCGGTAAGCAACCGAGTAGAGCTGGAGTTTCTTTAGTCGAGCTGCATAGGGCATCTGTTTGGGGCCCACGATCCTTTTGGTGAGGTACTTCTGTGGTCTTTCCAGCTGTTGCAGATGTCGAGTAAGGTACATTCCAAATGGGGCGTTGTACTCTATGATGGGCCTAATGAGTGATGAGTAGAGGGGCACGATGACCTCTCTTGATCTAGATGTGAACCCTTTCATGATTAGGTGGGCTACATAGAAGGATTTTCTAACCACCATGGCAATGTGATTATCAAAGGAGAGGTTGCTATCTACCTGGGTCCCCAGATCCCTAATTCCATATCCCGTACTTAGTGCATTACCACCTATGTGATAATTTATGGGCACTTTGTTTTTCCCAAAGGAGATGACTATGCACTTTTTGGCATTTAGCTTGAGGCCATGGTTCTGACACCAGGTATTTGTCTCTGTGAGACCCTTCTGGAGGATGTCTGTGTCAGCCGGGAAATCGATTATGGCCCCCAGTTTGCAGTTATCAGCAAACTTGGTCAGCCATAGTCCTCCTGTGCTTGCCTGTACCTCAGAGAAGTATATACCAAACAGGAGGGGTCCCAGGACTGAGCCCTGTGGGACGCCACTTGTAACTGGTTTAGAGTCAGACATGGCACCCGCAACTCTGACCATGTGAGTTCTATCCGTGAGCCAGTTGGCAACCCATCTTGTGACATAGGGGTTAATGTTCAAGCTGGTGAGCTTATCTATAATGCCAAAGTGGGGAATGGTGTCGAAGGCCTTAGCGAGGTCCAGGTAGGCTGTGTGGGCTACCTTTCCTTCATCTATGGCCTTGGTAACTGTTTCAAAAAAGTCAACTAGGTTTAGGAGGCAGGATCTGCCTTTAACAAAGCCAAATAGGGTAGGGTACGGTGTCTGGAGGTTCCCAATGTCTTTGTTTATGAGTTCCATGAAGATGCACTCCATAGCTTTGCAGACCAGGCTAGTCAGGCTTATAGGGTGATAGTTCCCAGGATCAGTTGTGGCACCACCTTTGTGGAGTGGGATGACTGTTGCTGTACACCATTCCTTGGGTACATAGCCTGAGTTTGAATAGTGAATTAAGGTGAGGGTTTAGTTCATTTTGGAGCTTGTGTAAGACGCAGCCTGGGATACCATTCAGTCCCATTGATGCTGTGTTTTTGGCTTTGGAGAGGGCTGTTTTCACCTGTGTGTCTGTGATGTCTGGGGCTCTACATTCTTCTGGGATGGACACGGGCCCTTCTGGGGGTGAGTGGGGGTAAAGTTTGCACTGAACCTTTCGGCCTGGATGTTGGCAATGTCAGTTGGTTCAGTGTACTTTTTGCCATTTTGCACTAGCTCAGAGCAGATCTGAGAGTTGCCACCTAGGTTCTTGACATAGCTAAAGAAGGCTTTGTGATTATCTTTAGAGTCTTTGGCAATTTTTCTTTCGAAACTGGCCTTGGATGATTTTATAAGGGATCTTAGTTTCTTGCTAATACTGATCAGGGATGCCTTTCCTTTTTGGGATTTTGCTCTATCTTGTAATAGTTTCCTCCTTCTGTTGTATAGCTTGCTTATGGCCGGGGACCACCAGACTGGTTTCCTCTTTTTGGAGGAGTGAGTCTTGGTTTTACTTGGGATGGCTCGATCCATGCATTCCTGTACATGCTCATAGAATGCATTTGTAAAGGATTCTGCGGTTTGGGCAACATTATCCTTTAGCAAGGGGGCTTTGAAATTTTCCACCTCGGTCTTGAGAAGTGTGAAGTTTGCTCTTGAAAAGTTTTTCACAGTGGTTTCCTTGACTGGGGGTGGGGTCGGGATATGGATGTCCAGTGTGATTAGTTTATGGTCTGTTCTTACCAGCGAGGGGTTTACCTCTGATGTGGAACACTGATCCCCCATGTTGGTGATGATCAGGTCCAATATGTTGTCACCTCTTGTGGGCGTGGTGACCAGTTGTTCCAGGGCTTTTGAGTTTATAAACTCTAGGAAGCGCTGGCCAATGGAGATTGTACTTGAGTAGTTTTCCCAGTCAATGTTTGGGTAGGTGAAATCACCCAGTATCATAGTGTTTGGTAGGATCTTCATATTTTCCAGTGTTCTCAGGAAAGCTGAGTGGGGGTCCTGAGACATGGTGGGTGATCTGTAGCAAGTTACGATCTGAAAGGCAGCTTTGCCCACTGTTAGTTGCACATGGATGGTCTCCGAGGCCTCGTGCTGTGCTACTAACTTGAAGGTATGGATATCCCTTATGAAGATTGATACACCCCCTCCTTTTGTATTTCGGTCTGGGTTCTGGGGCCGAAAGGTATGGTATGAGTTGTAGCCTGGTAGTGCTGGGGTGCTTTCTGGAGCCTTGAACCAGGTTTCTGTTACTGCACAGATATCGATTTTCTCCATACCGAGGAGTGCCTCGAGTGCATGCATTTTGAGGTTTAGACTTCTGGCATTGAGTAGCATTACCCTCAGTTTTTGGTTACTTGTGTTGTTTATGGAGGTGGGTTTGTCTTTTGAGCCTTGCCTAAAAAAGGCACTATGGGGGTGGCAAGAGCCTTGGCCAGTATTCAAAAGCCTAAGGGCGACAGGTGCAAGCCATCTCTGGTGAAGCAGCATGACTTGTCAAGCATGTCATCCCAGGCTGACAGACACTGGATCCCCTTTGAACGACACCAATAGCTTAGCCAATTGTTAAAACTGATCATTTTTTCTTTATACTGTGGCATCATTCTTGGTGAGGGCAAGATGCTACTCAATATACTATATATATATATATACTATATATTATTATATTATTCATAACAATATACTATATATGATGGTAATTACAGAAGGCTATCTCCTTGGTAGGTGAAAGGAGTAAATAGTAGAAGAGCAAGTGAAGTGTGAAGAGATAAGACAATACATGAAACACAAGCAAATGAAAGAGGCATTCATTTACAGTTTACTTTCACATGTTTGAAGTACACATCTGCAATGGCAGATATGTGAAAGGCCGTTCACAAAAAGTCCGTTTTGACGAACCATGTATGCTCGAAATTACACATGAGTGAATGCCAGTGTGCATTCGCTCATTGTAATTTATTGTTCTGATCGCAGATGGCACTACAGTGGGGGTCGGAGCATATACCCCTTCCCTGACTCTAGTGTGATCTCAGAGTTATAATATTAAAGTAATAGGGGATGAGGGTTGCAGGGTGGCTTTCCCCCTGCATATGGATGTTTAGAGACATCCGGTCATGTCTTTTAAATGTCAGGGGGAGTGTACTGTTGTCATGGAGTTCAAAAATGGTCGATTTTCGAATTCCAAGAAATCATTTTTGACATTTGTTTGCAGGCTTTTATTGTTTTTTGATATTTTAAGTTGCACAGAAGGCCATTTGGTTATTTACATTTCAGACAAATGAAGGTAAACCCTAATTTACATGTCATTACAATATGCAGGCAGTAAAGTCAGAGCCAAAGAAATGTCTTTCAGAAGGAAGAAGAAGCTTAGCTGTCATTGAATAAAACGCAGCTAGGGAATACGGGGTAGGAGATGGGATAAGGAAAGAATCCATGAAGGATTAATAAGTAATACATCAGACACAACCATATACAAGCAATTAGAAGTTGCCAAAAGTAAGAGAAATGTTAAGCAGTGAACAGGCCTGGTAAGGCCTGACAGACAGGCTTTAACATGTGTCTCAGGTATAACTGACAGGCTTTAGTCAGTGTCGTTTGAAGCAGTTACATTTGTAGTCATGGTGCAGATGTGACTTTAGCTTCTTCCAAAGGCGGTGAGATCACTGATGCCAGTAATGGAAACAGGTAAGATGCTCCAGGTGGCATGAACAAGCCTCTAAAAGTATTTTCATGAGACTAGTGTGAAATGAGGACTCTGGTTTTAAAGAGGATTTTTTTTCTGAATGGCTAGTTTATTGCAGTGGCAGCACTAGTTAAGCTTAACTAACTTAAAGTTTAATGAGTTGAGCACGTAACAGGACCTAGTTAAAACTGAAAGCCACAGGACCTAGGTAAACCTGAAAGCCAGAGGACCTAGTTAAAACTGAAAGCCACAGGACCTAATTAAAACTGAAAGCCATTTGGCATTTTGTATAGTGGTACAGTGGTGCTCCTTGCTGATAGCTAGACTTGTGAAACATATTCGCCGATGCTTAATGGGTTGAAGACTTGGCTTCCTCTGACTTATATCAGAGACCTATACTTACAATAGGAGGGGTCTATGCACCGGGCATCGCCTATTGGTCAGGTGGTGCTTGCCATAAAGCCCAGAAGCCCTAGCTGGCCAGTATCCATTTGCCTAGCCTGGGTGATGTGGGATAGCTCTGTCAAGTGAAAGATAGATATGAAACAAAATAAAAGAGCCTGCCAAAAAAAAAACTGAGGATCTCTACATTGAATAAAGGTTCACTGACAAGATGCAGATTGTTAATGGATAACATGATGGCAAGGAGGAGACGATATACCTTGTGTTCCAAAGGGAGAATGTAGAAGGGCAGTGCAGCAAAGTCTCGTGGTATGAGATCCAAAATCTACCACTCAGAGGGAGGACAAACTAGAAATGATATGGGAACTGCAGTGAGAAAGAGAATCTTCTGAAGATCAAACTCTGTGCCAGACTCATGGCAATCCGACCACAGAGTAAAGTCAGAGCAGTCTTCATGATCTGAACCTATGGTCCACAGCAGGGCTGCAATGGAAAGGAAAAGAGAGCAACTTGGTGGTCGTTACAGGACCTCCTAGATAAAGCAGGGCAAACTGAGTTGGTACTGATAATGAGGCACATCAATGCTCATACGATATGAAGACTGCATGAGTCCTCACGGGTGTAACAACAGGAATAATGAAGGAGAGGCCATTTTAACTTCTGCCTGGAAAGCAGTTTAATTGTGACCAACACATGGTTCACCAAGAGTGACAGCCACAAGATCACATACAAGAGTGATCAGCATGCAACTGAGGCAGACTTCCACTGACCAAACAAAGTTCACTGGGGTAAAATAAGAAACTAAAGTCATCCCACATTAAACAATTGTCCCCCAGTGTAAACCACTGGTGGCTATCATCAACAGCTAGCACTGGTCAGAGAAGGCTCAAAGGTCAACAGAGACTAAGCTAAAGACTTGGAATTCAAATGGACTGATAGCACTGGAGTTCAAAGAATTGCCCAGCGTTCTAGAAGCTCTGGAAAAAAAACAAATAGGTGGAAATGAAGAAGAATAGCAGCACCTCCAAGCAGCTTATGTGAAGATGAAAAATAGATACGTGACAAATCCAGGTATGAGAATAATGCACATAAGGAAACTGGTAACGTAATGCAGACGTCCAAGAAGTCATCAAAAGAAAGAAAAAAGTACAGGAAGAAGTGGGATACAGAAAAGATGGACCAAGCCAAGAAGGAATACAGGATGACTAACAGAGAGGCTAAGAGAACAGTCACACTGGCAACAGGGCATCAGAGAAACTCTTCCAGCTTCTGAAACATGACTCAGAAGATGGCAGAAGGAAAGTCCATCACATTACAAGGCAACTACAGAAAGCTAAAGGAGGTAGTCATCAGATATCATAAGGGTTGCCAGAAACAATATGTTCACTAGTCCAGAAGCCATCAAAAGCATATGTAAAGAGTACTTCAAGAAACTTTTGAATTAAGAAAACCCCACAGAAGCTGTACTGCCCTATACACAGCCTATGATGAAAGAGGATGAAGAAGCCACTCTAAAAGAAGCAGAAACAGCACTCACACAATAAAAAGCAGCAGGATCAGATGAAGTCTTGGCAGATATCATCACGTTCAGTGCATTAAGGAAGAAATGGCTGCTAAGGGTACCTATCACAATATGTAGAGAAAGGTGTAGCCCAGATAAATGGAGAATAAGCATTTAGGTATCAGTGTATAAGAACAAGTAGGGCCTTAACAACTATGGGTAGTACAGAGGTATCCGACACCTGTCACATTGCATAGAAATGCTGGAGAGGGTGCTTGATAAACGGATATGCAGAGTAGTAGAATGTAAGATGGGAAATGAGCTGTTCAGATTCAGATCAAAATGCAGCACGACTGACCTAATGTTTGCAGTGACAGAGACAGTCGAGAAGAAGCTAGAGGTGAGGAAAGAATCCAACTAAGCATTCATAGAAAGCAAATGACAGTGTCCTAAGAAGTTGATTTTGGTACTACTGCAATGGTCTGAAGTCCAGCAAACCTCAGCAGAATTAGTGCAGGCTATGTAAAAGGAAACATATACAAACAATGTTTGGATCCAAACAGGGGTTCCCAATTGGAGTGGATACACATCAGGACTCATCTCTGGGCCCTCCCTGTTCATACTGGTGAAGGACTACATCAGCAAACAGGGTGGAGGGGAAAGATTAAAAAAAAGCTGCTGCCACAGACAGTGTGACACTATAAGGAGATGCTGATTTAGATCTTTTACTAAGTGACAGAGGACAGGAATGCTATCCTGACGGCACATAGAATATAACCGAGTACAGGCAAAACAGTTGTCATGGAACAAATGGGGGAAATCAGAAGATGCTGAAACCTGAGATAGAAGGGGAAATAGTGGAAGAGGTTAACAACTTCAGGTATTTAAGGGGTGTGGCTAAAGAGAAGGGAAGTCTGAATCAGGAAATTAGGACTAGAATCAGAGATACTGCAGCCAAGTGGCAGGAGGGAGTGAATCCTCCTTCAGTGAATATTTTGCATCAGTGTCAGGGGTATTGTATGACAGAAGAATGTTAAAAAAGCTGAAAAGTAAGGTGTAGAAAACAGTGGTGTGACCAGTACTACAGTATGGTACACACCTGGGCAGTGTAGTCAGAGCAGCTTGGGAATATTGAGATGACGTAGTTGAAGCACCTGTGACAGGTAATAGGATGCACATTGTAGGACAGACAAATAAATGAGGATTTCAGAGCAGAAGCCAGAGGGAAGGAGAACAGATTACAGTGGTTTGGTCACATGTAGGAAAGCAGAAGGCAATTAGGTAAACACTATTTTGGAGAAGAGACAACCCAGCAAAGCGATGGATGGACTGTATGAGAAAAGACCTGCAAGTCAGACATGACTGTAGAAAAGGGTAGAAGACATTGAATAGAGAGAAGTTGCAACAGTTGGCATGACATACCAACTCCATGCAGAAATGGAAAAAAGGGATTTGATGATGGTGATGATGAATGGAAGTCCTTCTCTAGTATTTTCTCCAGCCGCAGACTATGGAAAACATTGTGATCTGCCTTCTTGTACACCTTGTTAGGCATTATTAGGCAATGTGCTGAGGTTGCTGAAAACCCCTTAAAATGGTTTTAAAATCATTGCTACAACTAGAACAGATTACCATGCTATAAGGAGGTTAAATTGTAATACACATGATAAGTGAAGCTGAATTCTTATTGATATTCAAGGACTATAACTGTGGTCATTGGAATATTGGAAATTAAAGGCAAAATCAGATGGAATACATAGTAAAAGTGACATTATGGTAGGTTGGAGTATACACCTTATTCTTAGGTAAGGTGATTGGAATACATTCATTTAGCTGAAAAACTCAAAATACTGAATATAAAAACATTGAAAACTGAAAATATTGAAAGCCTATTCAGTGCAGCAGGTGGACAAGCCACCCTGCACCCTCTTGTGGGAAGCTGGGCTTCGCATCCCCTGCTAATTATATATATATATCAACTCTGGGATTGCACAACAATGTAGAAAGGGTGATTTCACATTTTCAATATCATGAGTATTCAACATTTTCTGGATTCAGTATTTTGAGGTTTTCTACCAAATGAATGTATTTCACTGTGATCTTGGAATTAGTATAAGAAGTAGATGGAGAGAAAAAAAGTGTAGCCTTCCACCTGGTACACACCTGGGCAGTGTAGTCAGAGCAGCTTGGGCTTCTGCTACAAACCTACAATCAACTGCATTACTAGCTGAGTTAAGTACAAACTTGCAGTGTTAAAGATTGTACTGAATTTTATTTTTCTGTCTATTTAATTGTTTTGTTGAATATTGTTGTCTGTGTCTCTCTGTAGTTTTTTATTTTTCTGTTTGTTTCATAGAATACTGTGGTCTCTCTCTCTCTGCAGTTAGTTTCCTGCCCTCCCTTCCTGTTCTTGTTCTGGTATTAATCTTGGTGGCTTTGGAATCACCCCCTGTTAATTTGTGTTTGAACACTCCTGCTGTGTCTATCTCATTTGTTCACTCAACCAAGTACAGTGAGATCATATTTTGACTTCAGAAACTCCTACCAGTCCCATCTGTTCAGCTGTTTCCCAGCTCTATTCCAGTCTAGTGTCACTACCTCATTCTACCTAATACAGAGAGAACATCTGTGAAGGGCAAGCCACTTAGGCCCTTAATTTTGAATTATCTTCTGTTTCTCCTTTCTCCCTTTCCACTTTACAAAAAAAAATTCTAAGCTTGTTTCTTGCCATTCCTGCAACTAGTCTAGTTCAGATACAGATTTGCTGTAACCAGGACTATTTGTAAGCTTCTGAGCCCCAAAGCCTTTTTGTGTTGGAGGAAGCCTTCTAGCTTATCAGTGGGAGTGGTAAGCACCAGGTAGCCTATCTACCACAAGAGTGGTTTCTGGCCCAGAAATTGTAGTTTATTGGCCGTTTGGGCATTTTCTCCATCTCTTTCAACCTTCTGGTTTAAAAACCCATGTTTGTGCTTGTTTCCCACCTTTCCTGTAACTAGTCTAGTCCAGATACAGATTTGCTGTATCCAGGACTGCTTATAAGCTTCTGAGCCCCCCAAGCCTTTCTGTGTTTGAGGGAAGCCTTCTAGCTTATCAGTGGGAGTGGTAAGCACTAGGTAGCCCATCTACCACAAGATCCAGATACAGATTCTTAGTTTTAGAACTTGAATTTGCTTATTCATACTCAGCACTTTTCCAGAACTTATTGTTAGCACTAAATAAGCTACAAATTACTACAGCACTCAACCTTCCTCTTTACCTAGAGGAAAACAGTTTTTGTACTTACTTTCCTCACTTGCTTTGAGAAAAACAGCTCTTATACTCACTTTCCTCACTTGTCTAGAGGAAAGTAGTCTTTTTTTATTCAGGCATGTCCAAGGGTCAGCTCCCAGTGTTCTCTCCTGTCTGTCTGATGAATCTGGGCATCTTGGGGCAATGTAGCAATTACCTCATGTACAAAGACAACCCTCTCCTCCTACCAGCCAACACCACAACCTGTGAGAGATGCACTTATCTAGCCAAACTGGAGGTAAAGCTCTCTCCAACCAAGACTGAACTTGACAGTCAAGAGGAGAAGGTAAACACTTACACCACACCACACTCATCACATAGTCCCACTAAACCTACATCACAAAAATCGACACATAGAAACACAAAAACATTTGCAGAGGCTCTCAATAATAATCTGCTCAAGCAAGAGAGACCTCCAAAGCAGAAACGCAAGCAACCTCCACCCCAACACAACCCAAATGACACATAGCCCACAGACTCAGTGCACCAATAAACCTCAGCCCATAAAATAAAACAATGTACCTAACACACTAGTCATAGATGACTCCATAGTCAGGCACACTGATGTCCCACTCACCAGGCTAAACAAGGAGAAGGTTACTGTCAGCTGCGTGTCAGGTGCCAGGATCCGCCACATAACCCATGCACTCAGGTCACTCCACAACAAGTACAAATATGACTCTGTTATTGTCCATGTTGTTGTGAACAACCTGAGACATACCTCCCTAGACTACATGAAAAGAGACATGGAAGAGCTCTCCAAGCTTGTAGCCCAGGCAGGTATGACCCTAGCCCTGAGTAGCATCCTGCCATTGCCCAGAATTATACCGCAGTACAAGGACAAAATGATTGACTTCAACAATTGGCTAAGCTTCTGGTGTCATTCTAAAGGGATCCAGTATCTGTCTGCCTGGGATGACATGGTCGACAGACCACAATGCTTTGCCAGAGATGGCCTGCACCTGTTGCCCCTGGGATTCCGGATACTGGCTAAGGGTCTTGCTGCCCCTATAGTGCCTTTTTTAGGCATGGTTCAAATGACAAATTCACCACCATAACAGGAAAAGGCAAGCAAAAACTGAGGATAATGCTACTTAATGCTAGAAGTCTAAATCTCAAAATGCACTCACTCAAAGCACTCCTTAAAATGGAGAACATCGATATCTGTGCATTACCAGGCTATAACCCATACCGCACTTTTTGGCCATCTAACCTGGACCAGAACACCAAAGGTGGAGGTGTGTCCATATTCATTAAGGATATCCACACCTCCAGGCTAGTTGCGTAGCATAATGTATCCGAGATTATCCAAGTGCAACTAACTCTGGGCAAAACTGCCATCCAAATTGTAGCTTGCTACAGGTCCCCCACCATGCCCCAAGATTCCCACTCCTCTTTTCTTGATATACAGGAAAATATTAGGGTTCAACCAAACACTCTAATAATGAGCGATTTTAACTACCCCACCATTAACTGGGAAAACTACTCATGTACCAACTCCTTTGCTCAACGCTTTTTGGAATTCATAAATTCCAATGCCCTGGATCAACTTATCCACACCCCCACCAGGGGCAACAATATCTTAGACCTAGTCATTACCAGCATGAGTGACCAGCGTTCCACACCTGAAGTCAACTCCTTGTTGGTCAGATCCAACCATAAGCTAATCACCCTAGATATCCACATCCTGCCCCCACCCACCATTAAGGAAACTATGGTAAACAATTTGTCCAAAGCCAGCTTCATGCTTCTTAAGACAGAAGTGGCGAACTTCATGACACCCATGCAGATGGACATTACAGTTACAACTGCTGAATCCTACACAAATGCACTCTATAAGCACTTACACGAGTGCATGGATCGTGCTATCCCAAACAGAACCAAGATGCCATTCTCCAAAAAAAGGAAGCCAATCTGGTTGTCCCCTGCCATAAACAAACTCTACAACAGAAGGAAGAAACTGTTACAAAAGAGAGTAAAATGCCATGAGTGGAGGAGCTCCCTGGTCAGCCTCAGTAAGAAGCTGAGATCCCTTATAAGATCCTCCAAAGCTAGCTACAAAAACAAAATCACCACTAATTCTAAGGGCAACCACAAAGCATTCTATAGCTATGTCAAGAATCTCAATGGCAGCACCCAGATCTGCTCTGAGTTACAGCACAATGGCAATGAAATTACAGAACCAACTGATATTGCCAACATCCTGGCAGATAGGTTCAGTGCTAACTTTACCCCCCTCTCACCCCCTAAAGGGCCCATATCTATACAGGAAGAATGCAGAGTCCCTGTAATCACATCTATGCAGGTAAAAGCTGCACTCTATAAAACCAAAAACACAGCTTCCATGGGACTGAACAACATTCCAGGCTGAGTTTTACATGAACTTCAGAATGAACTGGCTCCCCACCTAAGCTCTATGTTCAATCATAGTCTCACATCAGGCTTTGTGCCCAGTGAATGGCATACAGCAACAGGTATCCCACTCCACAAAGGGAAAGCCACCACAGATCCCGGGAACTATTGCCCTATTAGCCTGATGAGCCTGGTCTGCACGTCCATGGAACGTATCTTCATGGAACTCAAACAAAGACATTGGTAACCTCCAAACTCTGAACCCCACCCAGTTCAGGTTTGTGAAAGGCAAATCATGCCTTCTGAACCTGATCAACTTCTTTGAGGCAGTCACCAATGCTGTAGACGAGGGTAAGGTGGTTCACACAGCCTATCTTGACCTCACCAAGGCTTTTGTCACCATCCCCCATTCTGGAATTATAGCTAAACTCACTAAACTAGGTATAAATCCCTATGTCATAAGATGGGTTGCCAACTGGCTCACTGACAGAACCCACACTGTAAACGTTGCAGACTTCAAATCAGAATTCAAACCAGTGACAAGTGGAGTACCACAGGTTTCAGTCCTGGGACCTCTCCTGTTTGGTATCTACTTCTCTGAAGTACAGGCTAACACAGAAGGCCTCTGGCCAATGAAGTTCACAGATGACTGCAAACTAGGAGCCATAGTTGAGTCCCCAAATGATGTGGACATCCTACAGAAGAGCCTCACTGAGACAGATGCCTGGTGTCAGAGGCATGGCCTCAAGCTCAATGCCAAAAAGTACATTGTCATCCCCTTTGTAAAAACTCTGTACCCATGAACTACCACATAAACGTCAAGTCTACTTAATGCCGAATGTGTGATAAGAGACCTTGGGACCCAGATGGACAGTAGTCTCTCCTTTGATAATCACATTGCCACAGTAGTCAGTAAATCCTTCTGTGTCACACCTCATCACAAATGAGTTCTCATCCAGGAAAAAAGAGGTTATTACTCCCCTCTACTCGGCACTCATTAGACCCATTATAGAGTACAATGCCCCTTTTGGAATGTACCTCACAAGACATCTGCAGCAGCTGGAAAGGCCACAGACGTACCTCACAAAGGGGATTACTGGCCTCAAACAGATGCCTTACACTGACCATCTCAAAAAACTTCAGCTTTACTCTGTAGCATATCACCTACTCCAAAGAGATCTCTGCCTAACATGCAAAGCTATATTAAACCAAGAGCTATTGAACATGCTACACCTAAAGAAATCCCAATCCCTCTGAGCTACATGCTCTAGGGACCTAAACCTTGTCACCACAATAAGCAGGACATGCTGGAGGGATAGATTCCTGTCCCAGAGACTTCCTATATTCTGGAACAAGCTACCCATCTATGTCAAGCAAAGTTCCTCATTAGCACTCTTCAAGAAAAATCTTGATGAGTGGATGGGAAATAGGAAATACACCCCAGGGATCACTTCTGTGGCTCTGTTTGATAGGGGCACAGGAAATTAACTTTTTTGGGTGGCGTAAGCCAGGAAACCTTGTTGGCTAGGCTTACTTAGGCCCTTGGGCTGATAGCCTAGTACCTACCTATGAACCTATGAACATCAGGCGGTGTGGGGCCGAATCCCACTTCAATCAATATTTTACAGGTATAAGAATGAGTTGTTGAAATCACTGTTTCTTGTTAATTTCATTTTTTAGGTACTGGGGCTCAAAAACTTCCATGTCAACATTCTGCAGGCAGACTGCTAAATGGAACAGTAGCATTTTATGTAAAATTATACAAACTGACAAAAAAAATGAAGATGCAGTCAGGAATGGTGAGAAAAACGTGAAGGTAATGCCCGTCCAATTAAAAGCAGATGTAATAATAGGGGGGGCAAATGCTTTGGAGTAACAGGAGATGAAAGACAAGTTTTCCTGGGAGCTGTGGACTAGATGGGTATCAATCTGTAATTAGTAGGACACAGAAGGTATGTGCTAAGAAGGAAGGAAAAAGTCGGTCAGAGCAGGAAAGGATGAAGAGTTAAGGAACAAGAGAGTCTGGTTTTATTTCTCAAACTGGTATTTAAGATCATTTCCAGTAATTTGAGAGAGGGAAATAGTGGCAGGAATAAAAATATTGACAGATAGAGGTGACTCAAGGAGAACGATATATGGGACAGGGACCTGTGATAGGAGGGGGAGGAGCGTCTTGTGTCCAATATATTTAAGGCCGTAGGGTTTGTTTATGGCATGCAAGTTCAGCATTTACATCAACGGTATAGGAAGCGTAAGAGGATACATGGAGGTGGATGGTTAGAGATGTATGCTGGAAATAGGGACTGAAGGTACTGGTGGCAGTATCAATGGTGCAACAGTTAACACAATCACCACTGGTGCAGAAGGCTGTGGGTTTTATTCCCACACCGGGTAGATCATTTGCTGACACTGCAGTGCAGCATATATATAGTTTCAGACTCCTGAGTATATTGTCCTCTGGATCAAAGGTTAAACCAACGTCCGATCTGCTTGACAAGTAATAACTTGGGTGGAAGTGAAAGATCCCTTGACACATACTGAACAGAGTAGGGGTCCTTTATTTATATACAAAAGAAGAAATCTTATTCCCCAAAATTTACATATTTACAAATATTTATAAATGCACAAATCTATAGATATACAAATATATTTATACACTTTCATAATTTTCCTTACAATCATGCTAAATCTTCATCCCTACTAGACCTCCCCACTCCTTTTTTCATAACCACCGTCTGATTTTACTTAATATTGTTGCTAAAATCCATTTACCATTAAACATAATTTCATTTATACTTTTATTCCATTTAACTCATATGACATAAAATAACTTTTTATCTGTTTTATCTTTATTTCTGGTCTTATAATAGCCATATTTAATCATACTCAGGTTTAGTTTATCCACTTCTTTTATATCTTCAAAAAATCTTCTTTACATACTTTTTCCAATAATATTTTACTCTTTTTCATTTCAAAAACACACGTTTAGTAGTTTCTTCTTCATGACAATGTAAAAAACATTCTATCACATTTTCTTATATGGCACATTTCCTTTTACTCGTAATTTACCTATTACTAATCTCCACAAAAAAATCTTGACATTATATTTTCTTACTACACCATTTGCTTCTTATTTTTATAGCTTTAATTTTTTTCATCTATTAGATTTTCTTATGGCTTAACATAATAATGTTTATCATTACATTCTTATAACTTTTCTTTCTTTTTGTATGTCATCAATTTTTATTTTCCACAAAAAATATTTTTCTCATTAACATTGTATTTCTTCATTTATGCACTCTTTTACCCTTTTTTATCATACCCCAAACTGTATCATGCTTAAACAGTTTTACTATTAATCTCTCATCTTTTTCATTTATTCACTCCAAAACTTTGTACACATTTAATGAAGCAACATATACCACTGGGTGTTTACATAAAAACATTTTCTTTCTACTGGGTTTATTTTACAACCCCATATAAATGAAAAATATCTCTGCAATAATTAATTTTCAAATATTGTTGGCAATATAAATATGCTTGCTAAATATGCTATTTTTCCCATCAGTACTGAATTTATAAAATATGCATTTTTTTCTGAATGCTAATTATCATGTTGTCCAGGAAAGATGACGGTGTTTTATTTCTTCTATTGTTTTTTCCCCATTGAATTTTACTTATAACTTTATTACCAAATTTTATACCTAACACAGAAATGTCATTCATTGTAAAATATAGACCTACTATCTTTATTACATCACCTAACTCTTTACTTTTCTCTTTATTTAAAACCATCCCCGCCACCTCTAAACAGTCATTTGTACCAGTTATTACTTCTTTCAGTCAAATTTAGTTTTTTTGCAATTATTATAATGTCATCTGCATATGTTTACATGACTGGAATTCTTAACCCTTCAGGCATTATATACCCTGCCTCCTTCATTTTATAATTTATTTCACATACTATCACATTCACAACTAATACAAATAGTATACAACTCATGGGATGTCCATCTTACACCACTCTTAATATGCTTAGCCAGCCATTATAAATATTTTTACTTTATTATTATACTACGTTGACATACATAATATCCTAACTTTCTCATTTATATTCTTTCATTATTACCCATAATATTTCATGTCCATTTGTATCAAATGTCTTATTAAGATCCTATCATGATTTTCACTTCTTATTCATAATATCATCCACAGTTTCTCTGTCATTATTAATGCTTGACAACATGTCCCCTTTATACTATCTTCCATAATATTTTCCATTTTAGGTTCAAATCTCTCTTGCATTATTTTCATTAAGCTCTTATAATTATTATTATTCAGTACTGTTGGTCTCCAATTTTAATTATCTTCTAGCTTCCTTCTTCCACATGAATGCAAATATTCTACTACAACATTCTTTATACATAAAAGCTTCATTTAACCTTTGATTCAAAATCTTTAAAAAATACTTGGCTGGATTCCATAAAGCTTGCAGACTCTTGTGCATTATGTTGATTTCAGCGCAAAACTTGCGGATAAAATTGCAATATGCTAATATACGATAAGAAATTCAGAATAACTCAATGCACAACAGAGTATTGCAGTTCCAATGGCTCACTAGAGAAAAGCATGAGTAATCCTTAAGTATAAGAAATACTTCTCCAGTAGTGTTGTACATTACCATCCAAATGGAAGGATAAAACAAATAAAAAATCCTGACAGTTGTTTAGAAAGATAACAAAATCAGTACAGTAACTTTATGGACAGCTATGGAATGTTATTGACTCCATAGTGATAACCCTAAAAAACACACACACATTAAGAATTCCAAGCATCCCACACTAATCCACATGGCAATCAGAAAAGAAATTTGCAGGAGTACACACAGAAATGTATTACATAATCACTGATATGTCCATATGCCATCCACTAAATTATAATATGTATTCCAAAGTTGCAATGCTATCTGTAATATATCTATCTATCTGTCTGCCTATATAGATATATATTCACATCATTTATTACATTAAAATCAGAGAAAACTATGGATAGCTACATAATACATGTATCATAAAAAATATTGACTTGAATTTATGAATTCCAATGAAATCTGTAAATTTCCTAATAAAAATTTAAAAGCAAAAGGCATTCACAGCCCCTTCACCATGGCTAACAGTTTAACAATGGGTTTGAGACCTGTGTGGGGAACATAAGTAATACATACACCAAGGAAACTGGGAGATATTGGGGTATGGGTGAAGAAGGGCAGCAAACAAGAGGAATATTGGAATAGGAATATCTTTGGGAAACCATTAAAAAACCAGACAGGTAAACTACCAGTAACTATAAACAAACAAGCACATGTGGTACTGTTCTCTGACAAAGAACTTTTACCCAACAAATAAAAACAATAAGGTTTATTATGTCAGTTTACGCTTTTGTTCCTATTACTTTCAGAACTTCATCAGAACTAAAGAACATTTTATAAAAGCCATTTAAATACAATAATTCTAAAAAATCACATAGGTACCAACAGCCAATAAGAATACTAAAGCAATTAAAACTTCAGTTCACCTGTGTTATGTTACAGGTATCATTTAAGCCAAGGTGGACTGTGGCAATGAACATTAGTTGCCATTTTAATTCCCGTGAATCCAAATGTTCATTGGTAATCCATCCCTGCGGGTCTTGTCTAACCTGTTCAATAACTAAAAACTTAAAATAATGTGTATCAAAATCAATGATGTGTTTATAAAGTGCATTAGTGATTTTACCCTTATATGTGTTTAAAAGATGCTCATACATTTGATCTTTAACCTCTAAAGTAGTGAGGAAATCATTCTATGTTGAGCAACTTGTAAACAAAGGTATGGCATCTAAGTCCAAGGAAGTCATTGTTCCACTGTATTTGGCATTCATCAAACCTATCATTGAGTACAATGCCCCCTTTGGTATGTGCCTAACCAGGCATATCCAACAACTAGAATGTCCACAGAGGTACCTCACTAAAAGAATACAGGGCATAAGTAATATGCCCTATGCAGACCACCTCAAGGCCCTATCCGTGTATTCTGTCTCCGACAGGCTTTTGAGGGGAGATCTATGAATGGCATACAGAGCATTGTCAGACCCCACTCTGATGGACCTCCTGCATATCCACAAAACAAACAGTACCAGAATTACCCATTCTAAAGACTTAAACCTTGCCTGTGATATAATTAGGACCTGCTGGAGAGATATGTATGTATCGCAGAGACTTCCCTGTCTATGGAACAGGCTCCCCATCCATGTGAATCAGAGTTCCTCCCTAATTCAATTCAAATGCAACTTGGACAATTGGATGGGAAACCGGAAATTCATCCCTGGTTTGGCACCTATGTCTCTAATGGACACAGGTAACCTGTAAATGGTTCATCACCTAGGCCCATGCTTACACTTATCAAAGGTATGAGATTTGGTACGCATGGCTAGGCTTAAAAAGGCCCATGTGGTCATTAGCCTAGTAAACACCTATGAATCTAAGAACCTATGAACAAGCCTTTCTTTAAACTATTATCTAAAAACTTGGCAATAAAAATGTTTTTGATCAAGTGGTGTCCACAATGGGTCTGAAAGGGGGTGAACCAAACTCTTATGGATTGTTGGTATTCCAAATGCACTAGCAATAGCTGATTTGTCATTATACTTGAAATCATAATCCTCTTTACTTATCTGCCCTTGTAATTAAAATATTTGACAATGCAAGTTTGTTCCAAGCTTAGTTTGTAAACTACTGCAGGAATTGACAAATGACAGAAGCAACCAAATCATGAAACCCAACAAAGGGGGAGGGGTTGGTTGTCATGGATTTTGTGGATTATCTTAACTGTATGGATGTTCTATTGATCGGTGACACATATCAGGAAGTATCTAAAAATGAAATCAATGTTGTTTTTTTAAAATAGATTTGCTGTTGGAAGATATGTTGTTACAAGGGCAGATAACTAAGGAAGATTATGATTTTGTGTATAATGACAAACCAGCTACTGCTAGTGTATTTTGAATACCAAAATTCCATGAGTTTGGTTCATCCCCTTTCAGACTCATTATGGATGCCACTTGATTAAAAACATTTTTTGCCAAGTTTTTAGATAATACTTTGAAGAAAGGCTTGTCTAATATAGTGCACATTTGTAAGCATTCATGGCACTTTTTGGGACAGCTGAATGATATTCCTTATCATGCAAATTCCTTAGTTGTGACTATCGATGTTCAGAGTTTGTTTACTATAATTCTCCTCAATGAGCGCCTTAGCTGGTTGGAGGGACAATTATTCCAATGGATGAATTTAGAAGCTGACAACATTAATGCTATGGGAGCACTAATGGAAATTGTGCTAAAAAAATTATTTTCTGTTTTTTGGGGGACGTTTCTTTAAACAGATAGCAGGTGAGGTGTAGCTATGGGGTCAGCATGTGCCCCCATGTTTGCATGCTATGTTATGACCCAATGGGAGGCCCAGTACATTTTCAACAGTGAATTTAAACAGCCTTGGGCTCTCTATACTAGGTTTTTGGATGATATATTTATCTTATGGAGTGATACCCTAGATAAAATTAAATGAAGTTTTGTATTATATAAAATAAATCATAAGTCAAAGTGAACTTTATTGTCATTCAGACCACACAACAGTGCAGCTGAACAAAATTGCATTACTTCGAACTCAATGTGCATACAACATATACTGATATTAATACAACAATAACACATATGCTAATGCTAATCCAACAATAACAACAGTAAGATATTTATGCAGTGCAGTAACAAGTACGATGACATGCACCAAGACTATTCCACTTACATGTTTTCATCAGTACTCAAAATATTGCACAGTTAATATATTGCACAGATCTGGATCAGACAGATTTCAAATTGCATGGAATGTTAACTTGGCATATTGCACAGAATGTTAACTTGGCATCATTAATATTGCACATAAGGTATAAGATTGTACTTTCATAGAGTTAATGCATATGTCTGTGAATTACTTCAGCGTTGTAACTCCAGACCTTGATGACCAGCATGGTGTATGTTATTACTGGAGTTCAGAAGTCTGATGGCTTGTGGAAAAAAGCTTCTATTAAGTCTGCTGGCTTTACAACTCAAGCTATGGTATCTCCTACCTGAAGACAAACACAAAAACAGATCATGGACAGAGTGAGTGCAGTCTTTGACTATTTTTATCGCTCTGCTGAGGCACTGAGCAGAGTGTCCTGGATAGATGGGAGTGAGAACCTGCTAATTCTCTCTGCCACATTCACCACCCTTTGGAGAGATCTGGGATCTAAAACCATGCAGTTTCCATACTACACCGAGAGATTACTAGTCAGGATGCTTTTGATGGTATCCCTGTGGAAGGTTGTGAGAACTGAAGGTGGTAGTTTTGCTCTAATCAACCTTCTTAGACAGTATAGGCACTGTTGCACTTTCTTGACAATGTGATTAGTGTTTATTGACCAAGACAAGTCTTCAGCGATATGCACCCCCCCCCCCCAGGAACTTGGTGCTCTTCACCCTTTCCACTGTTTCTCCTTTGACTGGGAGTGGAGAATGAGCCTTGCATCTATTCCTGAAGCCTACTATTATCTCCTTTGTTTTATTCACATTGAGATCCCGGTTGTTGTCACACCCACCAATCTGTTGGTTCACTTCCTCTCTGTTGGCTTTTTTGTCACCATTGTTGATGAGACCCACCACTGTAGTATCATCTGCAAACTTAATAATGTGGTTTGTGTTGTACCTAGCAATGCAGTCATGTGTCAGCATGGTGAATAGCAGGGGACTCAGTACACATCCTTGAGGTACTCCAGTGTTCAGTGTGATGTTCATTGAGGTGTTGTTGCCTACGCCTACCTTTTGTGGTCTGTCAATAAGAAAGTCCAGAATCCAGTTGCATAAAGGAGTGCTAACACCCAGATGGACCAGTGTCTCAGTCAGATGTTGAGGGATGACCGTGTTGAAGGCCGAGCTGAAGTTAATAAATAACATGTAGCCATAGCAGGTTTTGTTCTCCAGATGTGCAAGTGAAGTGCCAGTGAGATGGCATCTGTCGTAGAGTGATTGAATCTATAAGCAAACTGGAGTGGGGCCAGTGTTGCAGGAAGACTTGATGTTAAGTAGTCTTTAACCAGTCTCTCAAAGCACTTCATTACAGTGAAGGTGAAAGCTACTGGGCGGTAGTCATTCAGGCTTGAGGGTATTAATACTACTTATATTACACTTATATTGAGTAGTATTAATACTACTTATATTACTCTTATACTTATATTGAGTAGTATTAATACTACTGCATTCCATGGTGGTACGGCGGTAGCGTTGTTACCTCACAGCAAGAGGTTCTCCCGTTCGATTCTCGGCTTGGCTTGGGAGTGCCTTTTGTGTGGAGTCTGCACGTCCTCCCCACGGTTGGGTAGCATTCGAAATACATGCATGCATAAATGGGTGTGCCTTCGTTGAAGGTTGGGCATCGAGCTGGCACCTCGGTGTTTTGTAAAAATCTACTGCCAATCATTAGCAGACCGGAGTTCCGCTGTGGCGACCCCTTACCAGAAAAAAGCCGAAAGACAAACAACAATTAGTACTACTGCAGATTTTCTCAAATTTTTATCTTCATTTAATGATGAAAGGATTGTCTTTTTGGAGACAGAGGTGCCTAAAGATACTGTTTTATATATATATATAGAAAGTCAACCTTTTCAAATTCTTACCGCCACTATTCCAGATGGCATCCTAGACATCAGAAAAAAATCTGTAGTAAAGGTGCAATTAGTCAGCCTGGCTAGGATAATTTCTGAGCTTGACGCCTTTCACATGAAATGTGATATTTTATTGAACATGTTTTGTGGGAGAGGCTACCCTAATGATTTTTTTAAACAAAATTAGGGATGAGGTAGTTGGTAAAGGGAAAAAGGAATTTATACACCTATACTAGGAAGGAATAACAGTGATACCTGTGAGATAATTTTACACCAAAATAAGTAAGTAAAAAATTATTTATATCAACATTTACCCTTGACAGTAATTCCATAGTAGGATGTATTAATAAAAACTGGAATCTGTTTTGGGAGATAGTGATGTACTTAAAAAGGTGGGTGACAAACCACAAATTATTTTTAAGAGGGATAAAACATTCAGAAACATGTTGGAGTCTAACAATAAGTATCAAAGTGAGTTAGAGTCAAAAATAACAATAAGTATCAAAGTGAGTTAGTATCAAAAATAACAGTAAGTATCAAAGTGAGTTAGTATCAAAAATAACAGTAAGTATCAAAGTGAGTTAGTATCAAAAATAACAGTAAGTATCAAAGTGAGTTAGTATCAAAAATAACAATAAGTATCAAAGTGAGTTAGTATCAAAAATAACAGTAAGTATCAAAGTGAGTTAGTATCAAAAATAACAGTAAGTATCAAAGTGAGTTAGTATCAAAAATAACAATAAGTATCAAAGTGAGTTAGTATCAAAAATAACAATAAGTATCAAAGTGAGTTAGTATCAAAAATAACAATAAGTATCAAAGTGAGTTAGTATCAAAAATAAGTATCAAAGTGAGTTAGTATCAAAAATAACAATAAGTATCAAAGTGAGTTAGTATCAAAAATAACAATAAGTATCAAAGTGAGTTAGTATCAAAAATAACAATAAGTATCAAAGTGAGTTAGTATCAAAAATAACAGTAAGTATCAAAGTGAGTTAGTATCAAAAATAACAATAAGTATCAAAGTGAGTTAGTATCAAAAATAACAATAAGTATCAAAGTGAGTTAGTATAAAAAATTAATGGAACAACAAAATGTGGGTGTTGCTTCGAGTGCCATAGAATTATGTTGGGTGATAGCTTTACCATCAGAGGTCAGGTGTATAAAATAAAAGGACATTATTCTTGCAACTGTAAAAGGGTAGTATATTTGGCAAGATGTCAATTATATCCTGTTTTTTATGTGGAAGACCTCCAGGAAGTTAAAAGATCAAATTTATGAGCATCTTTTAAACATACATAAGGGGTAAAGTCACTAATGCACTTTATAAACACACCATTGATTTTGATGCACATTATTTTAAGATTTTAGTTATTGAACAGGTTAGACAGGACCTGCAGGGATGGATTACCAATGAATATCTGGATTCAAGGGAATTAAAATGGCAACTGATATTCAATGCCGCAGTCTATCCTGGTTAAATGATGCCTGTTCTATTAACTCTGTTTTAAAAATGAAACACTATAACATACTGCAGGTGAAGCAAAGTTTTAATTGCTTTAGCATTCTTATTGGCTGTTGGTATCTATGTGATTTTTAGAATTATTGTATTTAAATGGCTTTTATAAAATGTTCTTTAGTTCTGATGAAGTTCCAAATGTAGCAGGAACAAAAGCATTAAACGGACACAATAAACTTTATTGTTTTTATTTGCTGGCTAAAAGTTCTTATATCTGAGGGAAAGTCAGAGGGGCATGGGTAATTTATTTATTTGTGGGAATATGCCTCTTTTTTTTATATAAAGAATGGAAGGAAAGATAAACATAGGGAGAGAAGAGGTGAAGGTAAGCACAGCAAGTATACACATAGAACAAAAAACACAACACAAGCTAGACAAAAGTTAGAAAAAAAACAGTATCAGCAGGCGAGTTACACAGACACACTGCACAACACGGGCAATGGAAAGTTGTCAAACAGGGTGGTGATGCATATCAGCTATGAAAAAATGCAGAAAAAAACTACCTATGCAGTATTGTGTTACCACATGTTGCATAACGTGTGAAAGTCATACCTGGATGTGTAGGACTAATGGTAGATGTGTTCCAGGGTAATAAAGTAGGTTCACAGCACACATGGGATAAATATATATATATATATATATATATATATATATATATATATATATATATAGATTTACTATCAAAATTTCGAACCGTACTCCGTCGACTGTACTATTGTCGAACATGGAAGTTCGAAAACAGTAATATCGATGTCAAAAAAACAATCTAGGAATGGGTTTTAACATGGGTCGAGGTAGGTGTTCAGTATTATTTCGAACTACAAACATCTCCCCTACCTCGACCCATGTTAAAACCCGTTCCTAGATTGTTTTTTTGACATCGATATTACTGTTTTTGAACTTCCGTGTTCGACGATAGTAGAGTCGACGGAGTACGGTTCGAAATTTTGATAGTAAACCTATATATATATATATTTATATATATATATATATATATATATTTTTTTTTTTTTTACAAGTAGCCCATCAGCAGTGCAGATCACAGATAAGCAAATGCAGGTCAAGCAATAGTACATATCTCCAGAGGACAGAACCAAACCTATGACCATGCATGTGAAAGGCAAACAACCAAGTACAGTGCCAAACAGAAGTACTGGAGGAGGTCAGCTAAGGCTGTAACATACACAAGCAGGTGTACACAACCAAATGTGTGTATGGTGCACACATATGCCATGTCAACACAGATGTACATGTTTATGTATGTGTGTTAGTACATATATACAAACATACAAATATTTCAAGCACTAGCATCAATGCCCTTCTAGCCTGCCAATATACCAAACAGTTGTTCCCATAAAACGTGTCCAGGCTATTCTTAAAAATATCTGAACTAGTGCTTGCTTTAATGTAATTTGGCAGTTCCATGTGTCAGCAACTCTGTCAGTGCATAAATGGAACGCACATGAAATCAAGGTCAATACACATGCATACACTGATGACATGTAATAGTATGTTAAAAAATATAACAAGAGAGAATAGTGAACGTAGCAGGCTGCGCACATGGATGTGAAAGAAATTCACTGGGTAACACACAAGTAGAATGAGAAAAGGACACATTGCAAACATTAGCCAGCAGCTTGTGTGCACGTGTCCTGCACTGTAAAATGCCCATATGTCTGGCACATGTTCGCCATCTCAAATTAATACATGGCAATGGACAGACGTTTTGACAAAGGCAAACCTACCTGCAAAAAATACTATTGACGTATTAAGGTGTTATGGAAGTGGACAACCTGGGCCCACATCATGGTAAAGCAGGACATGGTAAGGTGACACAGTACAAATGCATGTGTAAAGCACACAGGGTGCTGTCAAAGACACACAGACATACATTTAAACAAATGGAAAATGTATGTCAAATGGACAGATGAAATGCTGATGACCACAAAACTAAGCATGTATTAAAAACATATACACGGTCATATACAATCATGTCACACATCAACATGCATAAGTAAGCTATCACATACATATACTGTCATGCAAATGTCAGACAAAGAAATGCATACTTATGTCAACCACACTGCTCATTATGGAGCAGAGAACATCTCTGTGAGCACATTTGCAGTACATCACTGAGTGCTCATTTATCAAAGCTATATATATGTGCCAGTATGTATCTGACTATGTACATACATACGTACAATCATTATGTATACAAAGGTGTACACCAATATCACTGCATCATGGGTGTGGAAATGTTACATACAACAAACATACTGTAATATACCATAAAAGACTGTGTAATCTGTAACATTGTGTACAGATTAATGTTACCATGCTCACTGATGCAATCAGATAAACAGGACTGCACATAGACATAATATACCTGCATCTGATCCCACATGGCACCAGAATTGTCAAACTATGACACATGAAAAGAGACATGGAAGAGCTCTTGCATCATGTGGCCCAGGCAGGTATGACCCTAGCCCTGAGCAGCATCCTGACTTCAACAATTGGCTAAGTTTTTGCTGTCATTCAAAGGGGATCCAGTATTTGTTTGCCTGGGATGACATGATCAACAAACCATGATGCTTTGCCAGAGATGGTCTGCACCTGTCACCCCTAGAATTCAGGTTACTGGCTAAGGCTCTTGCCACCCCTATAGTGCCCTTTTTAGGCAAGGCTCAAAGGACAAAACCACCACTGTAACAGATATAAGCATGCAAAATCTAAAGGTAATGCTACTAAATACTAGAAGTCTAAACCTCAAAATGCACTCTCTCGAGGCACTCCTAAAAATGGAGAACATCAATATCTGTGCATAACTGAGACCTGGTTCAAGGCTCCAGAGAACACCCCTGTAATACCAGGCTAGAACTCTTACCACACTTTTCGGCCAACAAACCAGGACCGAAGCACTAAAGGTGGAGGAGTGTCCATATTCACCAAGGATATTCACACCTCCAGGCTAGTCGCCCAACACAATGCATCTGAAATTCTACAGGTGTAACTAACACTAGGTAAGACTGCAGTCCAATTTATACCTTGCTACAGATCCCCCACCATGCCCCAAGATTCTCACTACACCTTTCTAAACATACTAGAAAATATTAAGATACAACCAAACAGAATAATACTGGGTGATTTCAACTACCCTGTCATTAATTGGGAAAACTACTCGGGTACCAGTACCTTTGCCCAACAGTTCTTAGAATTCATAAATTCCAATGCCCTGGACTAACTAATCCATAGTCCCACCAGGGGCTCAAATATCATAGACCTGTTCATTACAAACATGGGAGATTGATGCTCCACATCAGTGGCCAGCCCCTCATTGGTCAAGTCTGACCATAAGCTAATCACCCTTAACGTCCACCCCCCCCCCTCACCCCCCAGTAGGGAAACCTCAAAAAAAAACTTCTCCAAAGCCAACTTCATGCTACTCAAGTCAGAAGTGACAAACTGCATGACACCCATGCAGACAGGAACTGAAAGTTCGACTGCTGAATCATGCCATTCCAAACAGAACCAAGAGAGTCTCCTCCAAAAAAAGGAACCCAATCTGGTGGTCTCCTGCCATAAACAAACTTTACAACAGAAGGAAGAAACTGTTGCAGAAAAGAGGAAAATCTCAGGATGCAAAAAACTCCCTTACCAGCCTCAGTAAGAAACTGAGATCCCTCATAAAATCCTCCACAGCTAGTTACGAAAAAAAAAATTGCCAAAGATTCCAAGGACAACCACAAGGCATTCTATAGTTATGTCAAGAATCTAAATGGCAATGCTCAGATCTTCTCTGAGCTACAACAGAATGGCATTAAATATACTGTTCCCAAGGATATTGCCAATATCCTGGCAGATCAATTCATTGTCAACTTCACCCCCCCCCTCTCACCCACTAAAGGGCTCATCTCAATGCCAAAAGAATGTCAAATTCTGGTAATCATGGACACACAGGTAAAAAAACACACTGTCCAAAGCTAAGAATACAGCATCCATGGGACCAGACAACATCCCAGGCTGTGTACTACATGAACTACAAAATGAACTGGCACCTCACTTAAGTGTCATGTTTAATCATAGCCTCACCTAAGGCTTCGTGCCCAATGAGTGGCACACAGCTACAGTTATCCCACTCCACAAGGGTGGTCCACCCTGGATCCCAGGAACTATCATCCCATCAGTCTGACGAGCCTGATCTGCAAAGCCATGGAACGCATTATCATGGAACTTATAAACAAAGACACTGGCAACCTTCAAACACTGGACCCTACCCAGTTTGGTTTCGTAAAGGGCCAATCTTGTCTCTTCAACCTGATTGACTTCTTTGAATCAGTCTCCAGAGCCATGGATGAGGGTAAGGCAGTCCACACAGCCCATCTGGACCTCACCAAGGCCTTCGGCACCATCCCCTACTCTGGAATCATAGATAAATTTACTAAGCTGGGCATTAATTCCTACTTCACTTGATGGGTTGCCAACTGACTTACTGACAGAACCCACACTATAAAAGTAGCCAACTCAAAATCCAGCTCTAGACAAGTGACAAGCGGAGTACCTCAGGGTTCAGTCCTGGGGCCGCTGTTGTTTGGCATCTACTTCTCTGAAGTACAGTCAGCACTAAGGAACTCTGGCTAACAAAGTTCACAGATGACTGCAAACTGGGAGTCATTATTGAATCCCCAAATGATGTGGATATTCTACAAAAGGGCCTTACAGAAACAGATGCTTGGTGCCAGAGTCATGGGCTCAAACTTAATGCCAAGAAATGTATAGTTATCCCCTTTGGGAAAAAACATGTACCCATGAATTACCACATAAGTGGCAGTACACTAAACATCAAATGTGTGATAAGAGACTTAGGGACACAGGTGGACAATGGTCTCACCTTCAATAACCACATAGCCATAACAGTCAGGAAATCCTTCTATGTGGCACACCCCATCACTAAGGGCTTTTCATCCAGAAAAAAGGAGTTCATTGTACCACTGTACTCATCCCTCATTAGACCCATTATAGAGTACAACACCCCATTTGGTATGTACCTCACAAGACATCTGCAACAACTGGAAAGCCCACAGAAATACCTCACTAAAAGAATCACAGGCCTAAAGCAGATGCCCTATGCTGACCATCTAAAAAAACTCCAGCTATACTCTGTCACATATCACCTACTCAGAGGCGATCTCTGCTTAATATACAAGGCCATGTCAAACCCGGTGCTGTTGGACATGCTACACTTAAAGAAATCCCAATCCCTCAGAGCCACATGCTCCAGGGTATCTAAACCTGGTCATCACAATGAACAAAACATGCTGGAGGGATAGGTTCCTGACCCAGAGACTCCCCATACTCAGGAATAGACTGCCCATAAATGTCAAGCTGAGCTGCTCTTTGGCCCTCTTCAAAAGGAACCTTGACGATTAGATGGGAGATAAGAAATGAATCCCGGGGATCATGTCAGTCGCCCTGCTAGACAGGGGACCAGGGAAGTAAATATTCTGGGAAGAAATAGCCAGGAAATTGTTATGGCTAGGCTTGTATAGGCCCTAGGGCCGATAGCCTAGTACTAAACTATGAACCTATGAACAACAACACATCATGAGAGTGGGACATCATGATAACTGACATCCAAAACCATGTGGAATGACATGTCTATATGTCGCACATACCTGATATGGCAAAACAGACATCCAAGGCATATGACACTGTTAGTATTTGAACATGGAAAACATATGCTGTCAGTCATCCCAGTAAGACAAATGTTTGCAGGAGGCCTGTTGCAGCACTATCAACAGGTTAATTGCCACAGCGCAATGACAGTTGAATGTGCGTGAACAGTGTAATGTTTTAATGTGTGTCATGCACACACTGAAACCACAGTAAATGTCATATGATAACAACAGAAAAGCATGCCAGATACATGGTATGTATGCACACAAGAGTGCATAGACATTCCAATCAATGAAATGCCAATCACCATGTTGGCAGCAGAACACAGGTGGACCACACAGACAGTATCTACTGATTGGAGGGACCAGGCTGATGTGGCTAAGACTACTGAATGATCTGACTAGCTATCATCCTGAATGAATCCCTCATAGCCCATGCCACCTCATCAAAGAAGGTTCTCATTATATTCCTGATATGTGTTTGGAACACATCAGTAATCACCTCCCTGATCTTCTCTAGAAAATCTTCTTCATCATGACTATGGAGATGACTCTTCTAGGGTGACAAGAGGATGGCTTGAGCAGAGGAAAGGCCAGGTTTTTCATTGTTATCGTCTTCATCACTGTCTTCTTCGGATGATTCGGACACCACTCTCTCACATGCATGTCATTCTCTTCGGACTGATGAATGCCCTCGAGTACCATGCTCAGCAAAGATTAACTGCCAAACACAACAGAAAAGAAAACAAAGTCTATCATGCAGAATAATCCTGTGAAAATCAGAGCACAACACAATATTGTTATGATGACAATTTACACAGGGACTGAGACAGCTATTATGGACAGATTTATCCATGGTCTAATAAGCAATACTCCTAAAAAGGACAACAGTATTCTTCCCTGGTCAACTCTTTATGATTAGACACACACACACACACACAGAGACACAAGCACACACACACACACACACACACACACACACACACACACACACACACACACATGTCATTAGCATTGTAAAAAGGTATGAATGGTCAAGAAACATATTTTACTGTCTGCATTCAGTGATGTATTTATATGAGCGGCATAGCTCTCACCTGTCCAGATTTTTGCCGAATGTCCAGATTTTTTTGCTCATATTTTTGGTGTGTTCCTCATAAAATTTGCAGTTTTCTGACAAATCACTAGTATGATCTATGGATTGAAGTCACTAAATAATGGCATACATTTGAGTTTCAGACTTCATATCCTTCAGAAAAATGCATGTTAATACAAATCCTGTTATCCTAACAACTTTCTAAGTTTATACGAGTAATATTTAAAATCTGTCCCTATTTTTTGGCCTTTGCCCCCCCCCCCCAATTTTGTCAGGCTTTGTCCAGATTTCTTGTGATAAGAGCTTGAGAGGTATGATGAGTGGACACAATGTTCCAAAAAACGAAAAAAGACAAACTAGGAGAAAAACACTGCTCAAGAAGAAGCCAACGAACACTTTAATACAAAACCAGCAAAATACACCCAAAACACTAAACTAATACTGTAAAGCACTTTTCTTCTGACTACATAGTCAGGCTTCCTCAGACAAAAAATCTACAAGGTTGCCAATGTTAAATAGTCACTCTTAGACTTCCCATAACTAATTAGTTAACACAGTGAGATCACATGCACCAAGGTGCCTATTAAAACAGTCATACAATCGTTTTAAAACATCATAATAAAAAGCTACTAAATAGTTAAGTATCTAACCCCACCAATCCCAACCAAAAAAAAAACACAATGTTTAAAAAAGTAAGTTAAGTAATACACTCAAAATTTTGTTCAGTCTAAAATTCATTTTGTTCAAAGTTACCTACTAACACATTACACTTAATATTTTTTAATTCTATCAATTTCAAAATTTAAAAACCTACATAACGAACTAAACCAAAAACAAACAATCCATTAACCTAATTATTTACACACATAAAAGGCAATATATAATGTGTACACTAACCCTCCACATTTTTCAACATGCAGGACCGGACAATCAGTGGCACTAAATCATCTGTTTAATCTTATTAATTTTAAAATACATGTTAATGAAAGAACTTCATTCAGGCCTGGTGAAAAATGTGGAGGGTTAGTGTACACATTATATATTGCCTTTTATGTGTGTAAATAATTAGGTTATTGGATTGTTTGTTTTTGATTTAGTTAGTTATGTAGGTTTTTAAATTTTTAAATTGATAGAATTAAAAAATACTAAGTGTAATGTGTTAGTAGGTAACTTTGAACAAAGTGGGCGGCCACGGTGGTGCAGTGGTTAGCATTGCCGCCTCACAGCAAGAGGTTCTCCGGTTCGATCCCCGGCTGGGGTGCCTTCTGTGCGGAGTCTGCATGTCCTCCCTGTGGTCGCGTGGGTTTCCTCCGGGTGCTCCGGTTTCCTCCCACATCCCAAAGACATGCTGCAGGTGGATTGGACACTCTAAATTGGCCCTAGTTGTGCATGTGAGTGTGCCTTCTGTGGAAGGTTGGGCGCCGGGCTGGCAACTCGACACCGTAAAACTCCACTGCCAATCAATGTGCGGACAAGGTGATCCGCTGTGGTGACCCCTAACCGGGAAAAGCCGAAAGAAGAAGAAGAAGAAGAAGGTAACTTTGAACAAAGTGAATTTTAGACAGAACAAAATTTTAAGTATATTACTAAACTTACTTACTTTATAAAACATTCCCCAGGATTCGTGAAGTTTGCGCTAGGTGCAGGCATAGTGTTAGCATTCCAACACCAAATATGGCCAGCGAGCGATCCAGGTATGAGCTGTTTCCACGTGCACTACCTGCATACGCTACGCCCACACAGCTCTCAGCCCCTGTATGCTAATTACCCCAGTTACAGCAGTGTAGCATGCAAATGAGGGTATTTAACAATCCAGAAAGTGGTGCAGGCGTAGTGTAAGCATGTAGAAATGTAAACCGTAAAAAAAGGTTTACATTTTTGAAAACATAAAATCGGACCCATGACAGCTGGCCAAACACATGTATTATACCGTTAATATATGCCAATGGCTAAATATATATCCACTGGCATAAAAAAACATGTACAAAAGATAAAAAGAACATTTAATTTCATTTTTCGCACTATCGCAAAGTTTAAGCCCAGGGCAGCGGCGCGCAAACCGGATCCCAAGGAAAAATAGAAAAAAATATGGAATAAAATTGCAGTGTAACACATATCATGATTTTCCCATAATAGTCAATGGCAGGCATGTTACATCACACCATGGTGCATGAGTTGCTAAGGGGCTGTGACAGTGTTTTGCGCGGTAGCTTGGAATTAGTAGGCAATGCCATGCAAATGAGAGGAGTGATAGTGAATCACAGATTCCCCACTGGTGTAAGGATGCACCTCACAGCATAGCATTATAACACCGAGGTGTGCCCTTGAGATAGAAATGACATCAAGAGAGGGGTGTGTCACCTTTGCTGTAAGCAGATTGGAGCATTGCTAATCCGGTGTCCCGTAGCTAAGCAAAGCTGCAGGAAAGGGGTGTGTTGAATTGGCTATAGCTTTGCTTAGCTGAGAGCACACAAGGTAACTGAGTATGCATGTGAATGGAGATTAAAACATGCTTAAACTTGGTAAACGGGTTTGCGTGGAGCGCACCGGAACTGAAACAGGAAGGATATAGAAAAAGAATAAGGAAATGCTGCAGCAGGGAAATTGGAGTATAAATGACTAATTAACACTTAGGAACCTACAGTGGGCCATTGACAACAGCTAACAAGGCTGAAAGCAGCTACCTGCAAAACAGGAAAGGGGAGGGGCTGTACTGCAAAGAAAACAGTAAAGTGTCACAGCAGAACAAAGCAGATTTGCATTATATCAGCTACAAGACACATTTTGCAACACATGACTGGGTAGGGAAAGTACAAAACAAGAAAGACGTCAGGTGGAGGCATGCCAATAATGGGAGGGGATCCTGGCATAAAAGTGAATTAAAGGGCAACAGATTAATCAAGGCAGGCAAGCATAACTCCACACTAAAGGACCCACACTTGCAGTACTCATTGTAAAATCCATAATTAAGATACCCTGCAGCTGGAATTGCTCATACACACCCAATGACATCAGCAGCATACATAGCACAATAGTATAAAGTGTGAAAGCACCTCACACACACTTGTGTATTCCCATCGGTGTATACAGATGGGGAACTTTTAATATGTACATGTTAGGGGCTGCCATGGCTTTGATCCACCAGCATGTGTTGGAGACTGAAAGTGGTGTGGAGGATGATGCTCACAACCACCTCAGGCACCAGAGGAGGAGAAGAGTGTTCAGACCCAGGATAACCTACCAGGGTCTACATGATCTGGAGATAGTAGAACATTACAGGGTGGACAGGAACACCCTACAGCAACTTGTGGAGTTGTGCCGGCCACACCTCAGAGTCAGACCAAACAGAGGGGAACCCATTCCAGTGGACACGAAGGTATGTGTAAGCATGAGAATACTAGCTACAGGTTCCTTTCAAAGAACAGCTGGGGATATCATGGGGATCTCACAGGCATCAGCATCCAGGGTACCACACCAGTTCCTGGATGCCATGCTACCACATGCCAGTGAGCACATATACTTCCCCCGAACGCAGGAGGAGTTGGCCGGCAATATGAGTCTCTTCCACCGTATGGCAGAATTCCCGGAGGTACTGGGTGCAATAGACTGTACTCGCATACACATCAAGTCACAACCTGGTGAGCAGGGTAGGCATTACATAAACCACAAGGGATACCCCTCCATCAATTGCCAGGTTGTGTGCAATGCCCAGGGCATTATCATGGATGTGTGTGCTGGCAGCCCTGGAAGCTATCACAACTCCCACATCTGGCATGCCTCACAGCTGTATCAGGTATTTGCCAGGGAGGACATCCCATATGGCCACCTGGTGCGGGATGCTGTCTATGCACTGGAACCATGGATGATGACACCCATCAGAAATGCACAAACACCCATGCAAGAACGCCATAATGAGGCACACACACAAACCAGAATCATCATAGAGCATGTGTTTAGGATGCTTAAATCACAGTTCTGTTGCTTGGACATATCTAGTGGAGCCTTGCAGTACTCTCCAGGCACGTGTGCCCACATCTTCATAGTATGTGCCATGCTACACAATATGATCCTGTGGAAAAAGCTGCAGCAGGGACAGAATGGTGAAGGTCCTCACAGCCCACCATGATTCCCAAGGGCCCCACAGGCACAGAGGTACTCAGACCACAAACACACTGAGCCAGCCCCAGTAGACAGATGGAGGCGTGCCCAGTATGCCCATGCCTTGGCAAGGAGGGAGCGTATAGCACACACACTGACAGTGTAGGCACCTATGGACTGACACCTTTCACCACCTGCACACTCAGTAAAAATGTATGGCACACACACAAGACTACCTGTTTAGCTCACTACAGCGTGTGGCTCACTGTGACATGGATTCCCATAGGTGGAGCATATCCATTAAGCCTGAGTTGGACATGGCTTTGTTGGCCAGCAGAGATCATCTCTGAATAAACGTGATGCCACTGAGTAATGCAGAAGTTTATTCAGTCTGGCTGCATAGGACATATGTTTGAGGCCAGTAATCCTCTTGGCGAGGTATGTTCGTGGACCTGCCAGCTGTTGGAAGTGTCTTCTGAGGTACATCCCAAATGGGTTATTGTACTCTATGATGGGACTGATGAGTGATGAGTAAAGGGGCACTATAACCTCAGTATGTCTAGATGCAAACCCTTTAGTAATCGGATGGCCTACACAGAAGGATGTCCTAACTACTTTGGAGATATGATTGTCAAAGGAGAGATCACTATCTACCTTAGTCCCCAGATACCCTATTACCTCATCTGTATAAAAGTGGCTGCCACTTACATGTTAATATGTGGGTGTTTAGTTTTCCAAAATGGAATAACCATGCAGTTTGTGGCACTTAGCTGTAGTCCATGACATTGACACCCTATGTCGGTCTCTGTGAGGTCCCTTGAAGGATGTCTGTGTCAGCTGGACTGTCAATTATGGCTCCCAGTTTGCAGTCATTGCCAAACATGGTCTGCCGTAGTCCACCTGTGTTTGCCTGTATCTCTGAAAAGTATATGCCAAACAGTAGGAGTCCCAGGACTGAGTCCTGTGGGACACCAGTTGTGACTGGTTAAGAGTTGGACCTGGAGGCTGCTAGTCTTACCATGAGGGTTCTGTGTGTAAGCCTGTTGGCAACCCATCCTGTGATGTATGGGTTTATGTACAGGCTGGTGAGGTTATCAATAATACCTGACTGGGGAATGGTGTCAAAAGCCTTTGCAAGGTCCAGGTAGTAAGTGTGAACCATCTCTCCCCTCATCTAATGTCTTGGTGACTGTCTGTAAGATGTCAAACAGGTTCAGTAGGCATGATCTGCAATCAACCAAGCTGACCTGGGTTGGGTCAAGTGTTTGGAGGTTACCAATGTCATTGTCAATGAGTGCCATGAGGATGCGCTCCATAGCTTTGCAGACCAGGCTAGTGGTAGCTTCATCCTTAGCATCTTTTTCCCAATATACTCAGCATCTCTCCTCAGCACATGTCCAAACCAACGTAATCGTGCCTCTCTGGCTTTGTCTCCAAACCTTCCAACCTGGGCTGACCCTCTAATATACTTATTCCTAATCCTGTCCACCCTCGTCACGCCCAGTGCAAATCTTAACATCTTTAATTCTGCCACATCCAGCTCAAACTCCTGCCTTTTTGTCAATGCCACTGTCTCCAACCCATATAACATAGCTGGTCTCATTACCCTCTTGTAGACCTTCCCTTTCACTCTTACAGGTACTCGTCTGTCACAAATCACTCCTGACACTCTTCTCCACCCACTCCATTCTGCCTGTACTCTCTTCTTCACCTCTCTTCCACACTCACCGTTGCTCTGAACTATTGACCCCAAGTATTTAAACTCATCCACCTTCGCCACCTCTACTCCTTGCATCCTCACCATTCCTCTATCCTCCCTCTCATTCACACACATAAATTCTGTCTTAGTCCTGCTGACCTTCATTCCTCTTCTCTCTAGAGCATATCTCCATCTCTCCAGGGTCTCCTCCACCTGTTCCCTACTCTCACTACAGATGACAATGTCATCTGCAAACATCATAGTCCACGGGGACTCCTGTCTGATCTCGTCTGTCAACCTGTCCATCATCATTGCAAATAAGAAAGGGCTCAGAGCTGATCCTTGATGTAACCCCACCTCCACCTTAAACGCATCCATCACTCCCACCGCAGACCTCACTGCTGTCACACTACCCTCGTAGATATCCTGTACCACTCTTACATACTTTTCTGACACTGCTGACTTCATCATACAATACCACAACTCCTCTCTAGGCACCCTGTCATATGCTTTCTCTAAGTCTACAAAAACACAATGCAACTCCATCCTACATTCTCTGTACTTCTCCATCAACACTCTCAGAGCAAAGATTGCATCTGTAGTGCTCTTTCCTGGCATGAAACCATACTGCTGATCACTAATCATCACGTCCCTTCTTAACCTTGCTTCCATTACTCTTTCCCATAACTTCATGCTGTGACTGATCAATTTTATCCCTCTGTAGTTACTACAGCTCTGCACATCACCCTTATTCTTAAAAGTTACATCTACAGCCATATATATAAACTTCTATGAACACACTTTCTGACACAGAAGCAATCCAAAGGAATTGAAGTGTACACAAAACACATGCAGCTCTGCTATTATAACTATTAATATTAACTTAATTCACCATAGAAGGGATGGTTGTGTATGCGACAATTGGAGTGCGGGGAGGAATGATGGGCAATGAAATTATGCATCAAGGAGAGCTTGGGTTGGATGTTCAATAAGTGAACTGGAGGGGTATACATGGAGAATGGGGACAATATAAAAAAGAAACAAAACAAGAACCATTCTCATCCATAATACACCCTGTCAGGTCACATTGCAACACTTAATTCCACAAACATATGAACATTAACATGTATCATACATATGTACACCGTGTGCCACATTTGTTTTCAGTAGTGAGGAATGCCCGTAGTAAAATGTATATTCTAAACACCATAACATTTTTACATATCTCAGATGCCTTAGTGGTAAAGTCAGTGACTGTGGTGTTCATGGTCCTGGCTTCATGACCTGTAAGGGCTATTAATTTATTTTGAGGGCCAAAATAAGGGCTGTCGAATGTAGGTTGATTAAAGTACTTTTAAGCAGTTATAAGCGTTTTTGCGCAGGTTAGCGCGATGGAAAAGCTCACTTAAACACAGTTAAATGGATAAGCGCTTCACAGGTTTAACCTTTGCTTAACATTGCGCAGACCATGGGCAAACCCACTTACAACCGCTTAAATGTGCGTTAATCACACTTTCCCTACCCCGTGCCTGTTCTGAGAGGTAAAATAATAACCACTTCCAGGATTTGAACCCACAACCATGTAAACCATCCTCAGAGCAACCTACCACTAAGCTCCCTGAGATGTACCTTTGCCAGTTGTGTATTCAGACAGGTTAAAACACAAAAGGGAGGATTGTGTGGAAATAGGACAAACCCCAATGTACCCAATGAAAGGTGTATGATATATATATATATATATATATATATATATATATATATATATATATATACATACATACATACATGTGTGTATACATCTGAAGTGTTCAAATGTGAGTATAACATGGACCAAAGCAATCACACATTCTGCCATCCCCAAACAATATGAACATAACATATGAAGAGTATATGGCAATACACTATTACAAATAGGTTCAATGGACATGAGCCAAATAGGGTTAGTCACCAACACAACTACAATGACTGCAAATATCCATGACAGAAATACAAAGACATTGTTCATGTAGCAAAACTTTATTACATTCCAATGTATTGCCAAAAGGATTGAAGGACTAACAATACCTGCATGCTATACATTCATAAATTCCAATGCCCTGGATCAACTAATCCCTGGATCAACTAATCCATAGTCCCACCAGGGGCTCCAATATCCTAGACCTGGTCATTACCAACATGGGAAATCGATGCTCCGCACCTATGGTCACCCCCTTGTTGGTCAGGTCAGACCAAACACTAATCACCCTTAACATCCACATCCCACCCTTGTACTTCTGTTTGGCTGGACAGCCCACGACCAGCAGGAGAGGACCGCCCTGTGGAATGAGCTAGTCCACAGGGTCAATGGTTTTTATATTGGCAAAACTGACAGGAAATTAAAAGAAAGGATTTATGAACACACATATCATATAAGGAAGAAGAGCAGTACCAATGCCCTAGCAAGACACTGTAACGTGAATCCTACCCATGCTTTTTTGTTTAAAGTGATAGATCAGGTAGTGGTTGATGAAAAAGGTGGACCACATCAGTTACTGTTAGAGAAACGTGAACTTGTTTGGCAGCTTAGACTGAATTCCTACACTCCCCCTGGTTTAAACGAGGTCAAATCTTTGACTTGTATTTTGAAGTTGAGAAGTCTATTGAGGTGACGCATACAGTATTTCATTTCATGTTAGCAAAAGGTAGCAACTGTTGTAGTTTATTCCTGTTTTTGTCTTGAGTTCCTTTGCACATTTTTATAGTCTAGTACTAAAAATTTGTTTTTAAATTTTTCAACATTTTTAGAACACAGATCCTCTAAGATCTTAGAATGTAGTTTACTGTATGTATTTGTACTTTTAGGTATTTGACACCCTGTCCATGGTTATTGACATTTTTGCTTCAGACACTGTCACCTCTTGGTGTTGTGAGCAGTAGTCTGTTGTTATATTTGTACTTATTTTATACTTAATATTATTTATATATATTTAAAACTACGCTTTCCTACATTTATGCTTTTTATTCAGTATTTCTGTACTTTATGTTAGAGTAACAGTTTTGCATTTTGTTTTTTCTAAATTGAAAGTTTTAAACAGAAGTTTTTAATGAATGACCTTATTTTGCTGACTTGAGCTTTTTTAACACAAGAAAAAGGTTTTTGATACAGAACACTTTTAATTATTTAACTTAGTATTTAATTGGTTAATTGAATGGTGGCTGAATTGAATTACTGTGCTTTGCTTTGGCGCCTTTTTCATTTTAAAACTGTGTATGAAGTTTTTTTCTTTTGTCTGATGAAGTCTTCCAAAGGTGGAAGATGAAAAGCGCTTCACATTAAACTTTTTTGGAGTTATTCTAGCCAGATTGGAGCCTGTGTTGTTTTTTCATTTTGGAGAGTTTGTTGTTCCAGTTACTTTCAAGCACAGGGTCAATGATGTTGGACTGCATAACTGCAGCTATGAGCAGGTCCAGCATCATTGCACTGACCTGCTTCGCCATGTACATCGGCATGCAGCTGACGTAAGGGGGGACCACCTCACAACAGGGGGGGTACCCCACAAATCTACCCCTCACCCATGTGGAGGAGCTTCTCAGCAGCCTTGTAGCACCTGTCCAACTGCAGCATCAACACCTGGCAGGGCACATCTTGGAAGTGGGTGCAAACAAAACACCAGCTGAGGAGCATGCAGGTAAGGTCCCAGGGCACACCAGTACCCCACCCATGTGTATGTATCTGCATCTGTACAGGTACATCATGCAAAACTGAGATGTCATATACATAGTCTGCTGCTGTGTAGTAGTAATAAACAGTTGTGTATAAGCTGTAATATTGTGTAATTCTACTGTTGATGTAACGTAATGCTGCACTCACCTTTTATGAATGCCATAGCTGTGGCCCCTGTCATCAGCATTCGCACAGTCCTATGTAGGTCCCTCCTGGATACCGCCACGGCAGCAGCCCATAGCCGGTGAGAATTAGTCCAAAATGACAAAAAATACACCAAACCCACAGACATTGCCAACATCCTAGCTGACAGGTTCAGCGCAAACTTCTCCCCCCCCCCACCAAAAGGGCAAATATCTATCCCAGCAGAGTGCTGCCCCCCTGACATCTCAGATGCTCAGGTAAGAGCCACCCTCTCCAAAGCAAAAAACACAGCATCAATGGGACCAGACGGTGTCCCGGGCTGCGTCCTACATGAACTCCAAGAAGAGCTAAACCCAAACATAAAACTACTGTTCAATCTCAGCCTTACTACAGGATATGTACCCAAAGAGTGGCGTACAGCAACAGTGGTCCCTCTCCACAATGGAGAGGCCTCAACGGATCCTGGAAACTATCACCCCATAAGCCTGACTAGCTTGGTCTGCAAAGCTATGGAAAAGATCATCATGGACCTCATAAATAAAGATACTGGGGACCTACAGACACTGGATCCTACCCAGTTCGGCTTTGTTAAGGGCAGATCCTGCCTCTTAAACCTGGTCGATTTCTTTGAAAGAGTCACCAAGCCCATTGATAAGGGGAAGGTGGTCCACACAGCCTACCTGGACCTCGCAAAAGCCTTCGATACAATACCCCACTCGGGCATTATAGATAAGCTCACCAGCTTAAATATAAACCCTATGTCACTAGATGGGTTGCAAAGTGGCTCAAGGACAGAACCCACATGGTTAGGATTGCTGGAGCCATGTCAGACTCCAAACCAGTTACAAGTGGCATCACACAGGGCTCAGTCCTGGGACCTCTCTTGTTCGGTATATATTTCTCGGAGGTACAGGCCAACATGGAAGGACTGTGGCTGACCAAGTTCACAGATGACTGCAAACTGGGCGCCATAATCGACTCTCCAGCCGACACAAGCATCCTCCAAAAGGGCCTCATAGAAACAGACAACTGGTGCCAGAGCCATGGCCTCAAGCTAAATGCCAAAAAGTGTATAGTCATCCCCTTTTTGGCAAAAACAAAGTGCCCACAAATTACCACATAGGTGGTAATCCATTAAGTATGGAAGAAGTAATTAGGGACCTGGGGACCCAAGTTGATAGCAATCTCTCATTTGACAACCACGTGGCCAAAGTGGTTAGAAAAACATTTTATATAGCCCACCCAGTCATGAAGGGATTCACATCTAGATCAGGGGAGGTCATCGTGCCTCTTTACTCATCCCTCATCAGGCCCATAATTGAGTACAGTGCCCCTTTTGGGATGTACCTTACCAGAGACCTGCAGCAACTGGAAAGATCCCAAAAGTACCTCACAAAGAGGATCAAAGGGCTCAAACAGATGCCATATGCTGCCCGGTTAAAGAAACCCCAGCTCTACTCAGTGGCATACCGCCTGCTCAGAGACGATCTGTGCCTAAAGTATAAAGCCATGTCCAACCCGGAATTAATGGACATGCTGCACCTCAGAAAATCCAAATCCCATCGAGCTACTCGCTCGAGAGACTTGAACCTCAGCACTGAAATAAATAGGACATGCTGGAGGGACAGATTCATAACCCAGAGGCTCCCTTCACTCTGGAATAAAATCTCAGTCCAGGTTAGGCAGAGACCCTCATTGACTCTCTTCAAGAGGAATCTTGATGAGTGGATGGGAGATCGTAGGTTTACCCCGGGTATCACTTCTGTGTCACTGTTAGACAGAGGCACAGTATACTAACCTTGAAAAAGGGCATAGCAAAATTAATTTAAAATGGGTGGCAAAAGCCAAACACACTCTGGCTAGGCTTATAAATGCCCTAGGGCAGATAGCCTAGTATGAACCTATGAACCTATGAGTATGGTTTGTGTTCATGCATGATGATAAACTGGGCATGTAATAGCTATGGGATATCCCATGCACACATCTAACATACCTACGCATACTGCATGCTGTACATGTTCAAATTTTGTTGCTGTGAAATGCACTGCATTACAGTAGAGACCATGCTGGGGTATTTGAAGGGTACAACAGACACATGCAAGATAACTAACATCCTGTCAATGTGCAATGTGTCCACAGGGATGTGAAGTGTGACAGGACACACGGCCTACAGTAGGGACATGTGTGGCTGAACACCACCATGGCTGCAGCTGCACACAATCAGGTTAAGTAAATGTTACAGACATAACCCTGACCCCACAGCACTCGTGACAGAGGTGTGTGCACTCCAAGGAATGTGCACATGAGTAGACCTTGCAAACATGCAGAGTTTTGGGACATATGTAGGGCACCCCTCACAGCCATGGTAAGGTCCGCTGGTTGTCAGTGTAATAGTCATGTACTGGTCATACATGCTCTGCTAATGCTGTGATCTGTAATGCAGGCATCAGGCATCCACAACTGATAGCTGTTCACATATCATTCCAAGTATGAGTTGCTACAACACATAGGGGCTGTGAGCATTGGAGCTGACATAACTGACACAGTACTACAGCTGCATCAATGGTTTCTACACCTGCAAGGTATGGTCCACAGTACAAGGCAGGATGCGGAACAGGTCCACAGTAATGCTTTGTACATGGGTGCAGTGTTAACACGGGGAAGGGCCATCACCTACCAAAAAAGCCCATGCCTCACACACATGTACACTGCCACTAGCATGATGTCACTATAGTTGCACTGTATGCTGTTGAGCTCCATATGTAATGCATGTTGACAGAAGGGTAATGGGAGGACTGTGTGTATAAGTGTGCAAATCTGCATGTAGGGATGTGGGGTTTGTGTGTGTGTGTGTGTGTGTGTGTGTGTGTGTGTGTGTGTGTGTGTGTGTGTCTTGGTTGTGTTTGTAACTGCAATCTAGTGGAGTGTGGATGATGCATGTCAGATGAGTGTGTGTGAGTGTGTGTGTGTGTGTGTGTATGTGTGTGTGTGTGTGTGTGTGTGTGTGTGTGTGTGTGTGTGTGTGTGTGTGTGTCCATGTATGCACAGGCAATAGTGGGATTGACCAAATGACGGTACTTCCTCTTGGGATTGTGCTGTACTTGGAGTGAGACATGGGACACCAGGACAACCTGTCAGATATGTGAACACAGGACAGCTGATAGAATAACAAGGTCTGTGTCATGGAGCATGCATTGGGAGGTGCAGTACATACCAGGTATACACATCATATTGCCAGCAGCAGATAGGTAACTGGCTACCCATATATGCAGCACTACAAATGCAATGGGGAATTACCACAGCACATCAGTGAGTATATCCAGGTAGCACTGTTGTCCGCATGATGGGTCGCTTGTGCAGCAGATGAGTCATGGACTGAGCAAGACTGTAGTATGAGGCGCTGATGTGTGCCATATGTAGTGAATGTAGCAGCCCCAACCATATAGGGGCCTCATACACCATTACTGCCCATACACAGGGTAATACAGGGTGACAGCTGTGAGGCCATGTACAACCTACTCCACCCAAGTCAGGGAGGCAATGGAGTAACAGGTCAGGTGTTGTAACCACACGTGTAGGCATGGAGAGGAATGAGATATTAATGGGCTGTAGTGATACATGTATATTAGCAAGTGCCATGCAGGATGGGGAACATATGTAACTGACTGTGGAACTGTCTGTAATCTCAGGGAAAAAGAGGTAGTAAGGTGGCTGTCAGTGTGTATGAGTGTGTGTACTGTTATACACTGCTGTACAGGTCTTAACATGTGTATTTGTTTTCCCCACAGGTGGTGAGGTGGGTCATGGTCCCTCCTGAACACAAACTGAGGATGGTGTTCCAACAGACACTGATGATGATGATGGTACAGGTGAGGCACAGGTGGAGTTGTCAGAGGCCAACACTGCACCAACATGTGTCATCACCCTCCTAGCCACAGCAAACCCTCACACAGTTACAGTGCCCCTACAAACCCCATCACATGTGGCTATAGCAGAGGGACAGTTAGCGCTTGGTGGCAATGACCAGGAAAGTGTGGTGCCCATGCCAACTGTGTCAGGTCACAGTCGGCATAGCCAGATGCCCGGAAGGCCACCACATCAGCAGATGTACCATGGGGCTCGTGGGTGGACCACAGGTCATCATGCCCCTGGCAGAGGCGCCACAACTGGTACCACCAGGAGCATGTTTCAGGCCATAATGGAGGCACAGGCACATATGGAAATGCACACCAGACAGGGCCTGAGGCTGCAGACATCTGCTTTTGCAGCTGTAAGTGGCAACCTCCATGACCTCGCTGGTGCCTTCCGTGAATATACCGAGGACATGGATAGATGGTGGGGTGAGATGCTTGGCCTCCTCGACCATGGTATGTCTGTGCTAGAATGTGTGGTGGGAGTGGTGCGACAGCCGCATGGACGTAGGCCATAGACACCAGAAGCTGGGGGTCAACGTGGATGTGCCAGGATGCGCAGCCACTCCCGTAGTGGCAGTACCAGCCCCAGCACACCACAGGGGCTGCTGTCCACACCACACCACAGCAGGCCTCGTGCATGTGGCCCTGGCCAGTCCCAGGTGGGACATGGTTCCAGCGGACATATGTCATCATCAGAGGAGAGTAGCACCTCAAGGTCTGTACCTGCACGTGCTCATGGAACCTCTGACAGGCACAGTCAGCGTGTCCATGGTCGGAGGCAGTGAACTGCACACCCTGCCAGGTATGGTTTGCAGCTATCCAACATTACCCGTATAGGGCAGCCACATGGCAGAACTGTGTGCATGCATACCCACACACTATGCAACCCCACCTAGGGCGACCCCATACCGACACACACATCACCATGCCCCAATCAAGGAACCACACCCCCCACCCACACACATGGTGACACATGTTTGGACCACCCTTGTCCTCTGGCACACCTGCAACACACCCTGTGCATATGATGATACCTGTGCCACATCCCTGTCATCCATAACATCGATGCAGGGACAGGCTAACATGGTTCTGATGCACACAGTGACTGTGATATAGTGCCACAATGTACTGCAGTGTAGAATGTAGTCAGGGGTAATGTGTACTGCATACATGTCAGGTAGTGTAGCCATGCAGCTATGATGCAGCTCAGCTGTTGGTAACACCAATTGATATCCCCATACTTTCATCCATGTGTGCTGTAGGCATACATGTGTCAGCAGGAGGATGATCCACAGTCATATTCCACAGGGGTATGTCAGTGTGGTGACACCATGGCCATCACATATGTGGTGTACAGTTGCACACATGCCACAGGTATGTATAACAGTTATTGGCTGTGCAAACCTGACTGGTGTCCTGCTGGTACAGGTATAATCTGCACCCTTAAGTCAACCCATCCACATACACACACATCCTTACTTGGCGACATTGTGTCTAGACCCTAACCTGGGTATGTAGTGTTACTCAACTGTGTGGCTGTCATTGCACAAATTACATAATCTGTAGGGTGAAGTGTGCACCAGGTCACGTGCTATATGCTGACCATCCACAGACATGTACAGTATGGTAATGGGGAATGTAATGTTTGTATATGGAGAATACATAGTAGATCATACCATCATATACACATTGACTGACACATAACAGGTAGACACACATCTTAGAGACCTGGTTGTATAGTTGCTAACTAACTAGACCATGTGTCCAATGTGTTACAGGTAGGCAGCACACAGCACATGTGTAACTGGACTGTATCCTGTTATCTGTTACCTGTATGGGTGATGGTGACATTGGCCAACTGAGAGTGGTATGTGGGCCATATACCAGGTGTACCATGGTGTAAAGACAGTGTACACAACACCCACACCCCCCACTGGATATTTTACACACTAGAACCCATATTGATATTCTGACATACCCACTATCACACATTGGCCAAGACTCAATAACAACCCATTGCATATCACAACAGTGGTACCACAGGGATATGTATGTGATGCACACACCACAGGCATAGTAGGGTGTTGCATTGCATTGCCACACCTATGGGCGACAACAACAATATCCGTACTACTGTGTGGCAATGTGTATCATAATAGGATTATGTGGACTCGGACTGGTGTGCCCTACAGATATGCACACATGCACACACACATGGCAGACCTCAATGGGATTCCCATGTCTACAGACCCATTGGTACAACTCTGTTGTACTGGTACTGTAAGGCACATGTAGCTGTTAGGGAGAGTAGTGTAACAGGCTACATGTTACGTTAATGGGGTTGAGAGGCACCACACACTATACGAGTTGTACAAATAGGCATCCCCCCAGCCAAACACATCTGCCCTGCAATACACTACCAAATGTTGGAGATCCCATAACCAGGGCCAGTGACAACATGGGCACATGATGTTACCTGTACTACATCCCACATGTATGATGTCAGGCTGTTATTGGTTCCCATGGGGAATGTATTATGTGGAAGCCATCAACATTACCAGGCTTCAGATGCACAGACACAGATATGCAAATACAGGTATACATATTTATAAATATATATATATATATATATATATATATATATATATATATATATATATATGTACATATACACGTGACTATACATACACACACAGTTATATGTACAGTACGATACATAAGTGGTAGGTGCACACAATATGGAACAGCCACTATGCTACAGTTAACCCCTGAACGAGTGGACACTGTATGTGCCACCCATACAAATGACAAATGTTGCCTGTAACATACACCCACAGAGAGATCATAGGTAAAACAACACCCACAGGTTTGCATACATGTCAATCTTTCATTGTGTATTATTACAGTTCTACATGTCATGCCATATAGCTGTTCAGACACTGACAACTATATCAATGAAGTGATGCTACAGTGGACCAGTTACAGTCATACAGTTGGCTGGAAATGCTCACAGCTGTTATTGTCCAGGCCAAGCCATTCACATTGTACAATAGGAAAGACACACTGGGCCACAGGATACCTAACAATCAACAGTATGTACTGCAGGTGTGTAGTTCAGCAGCATCTATCTACACACTGTACAAACACAGTAGGTGGTATAGACGTCTTATAACCACATGGGTTGTAACTGCTACATAACATGGCATAACTGACACCATCATGAGCCCACCAACAGACAGAACAGTTTGTATGGAAGGGGGCAGTAGCCCTGCAGTACCCAGATCCATGTCCGTAATGTGTATATAGGTGAAGTATATGGTACTGTACATCCAGATACCTTAAGGCAGCTCAGCCCTGATACCCCCACATTTTGTAGCAGCCTAGGTCATTTCTCGTGCTCCCCCTAGACTCAATAATACAGGCCATATGCCACTGTTACATACACTGGGTTCTGCAGTGCATGAGGGCACACATGTATTGTGTAGGTGGTGCCCACACATATATGGCCCCAGCCCCACCATATGTGTTTACAATGGCAGTGGACTGATGGCAGACATGGCAGTGTTTTATACTCCCAGTCCACTATGGATAAACCACCAACATCATGACATATGTGCAAAGCTTGGTATGTAGGTGACTGACAGAGGCCGGAATACAGCCAAATATGTGGACAACTGTAGCTATACACTACACAAGGTGCAGATATTACAGGATAGACTGTAACATACCCTTAGTCAGGGAATTGCTGGTAGAGACACTCAAGGATGTAGCCATGTACCGGTAACACGCAAAACACACACTGCCAGTGGATTATCTGACACAAGACCTGTGTGTTGGACAGACAAGACATGATAGGCACAGCTCTGGCTGACATGAGGGTAGGCCCACAGTTGTGTGCTATTCAGATGGACTGCATTCCATGGCAAACTAGTATGTACACCCACACCCTGTAACACCGGTACTGTACAAAGCATAACACAACTCCACTCATAGTCTGTCTGTACTTCCTAATCCTCCTACAAATATGTGGCTGCCCTGAGTGTGCCGGTTCTCCTGTATGGGGTATTGCTACATGCTGTCGGTAGCACTGCTGCCCACACACAGGAAATATGCCCATCACACAGGTGATGTAATGGGACTACACACACATGATGTGGGACTCTATAGTGGGTGATTGCCATGACAGTGTTAATTGGGTGTAGTTCACATGTGTAAACATATATCTGGCTATCTGGATATGTATATGTACATATATTCCCACCATATTTCCTGGACATGAAGTGTAGGCCAACCCCAGCCCGTATGTTCCCAATGTCACAGTTGCAGGGGATGTCAGGTATCTATAGCAGGTATGCTAGTAGACTATTGCTACTGTCATTGGGATTGTCTTCACAGACATGGTGTGTGTGGGAGGTCACATCTGCTTATAACATGTGTGCCATTGGTTACTGAACGACATCCAAAGGACATCAGTGTACAGTACTGCTGCTAGCACGTAATGCCACTGTGGACTGCAGCAGAGATATTGGCCAATATATGTGGAGGGTCTGACACAGTCTGCACAGTCCAGAGGTATACACATAAGCCCTTAGTGCTACACATGTGTACCATGCCTGACAATATGGATGTGGATGGCCATGTAGATGGGTATAACACATAACGACTGGTATATGATGTCCACCATAGCTCATGCATTCACACACTCCTGCCTGGCCTGTAATGGTATGACTGCTGGTACAGGGGTGCCATGGCCACATACTACACAATAGGTATTGACATACATCTGCACTGCATCCCACTGCCCTGTCTGACATACATGACTGTTAGGGGAGGTCTGGCAGTGGGACATCTGGCTAGTATCTGCACATGACATCCCACTGGGTAGGTACACTCAGCTGCTAGGCATGTCACAATGCACTGTGCAGGCTGCAGGCAGACTGGCTCAACACTGGCCTACACCTCCCAAGGGGGAATGCACATGTACCTGCATATAAAGCAGGCTCAACAAGCATGTCACAGCACAGGGTAAGATACACCTGTGTGACAGTGCATATCCACAACCGATGTGAACACAGCCACAGTCACATATGGTTAGCTAGCATGGTATTACAGTATATGGACTATGTATTCGACACCATCCTCATATGTGCCACTCACAGACTGACCCTACATATACTGGCCTGCTACACAGTTTGGTCTGGTGGCTGTTTGTGATATGGGACACATGATTTATGGCCCTACAAACATGTACACCACTACAGTACCATACAGTGGGTCAGCATGTAACATCTGATAGTAGGGGAACTAGAACAACATCATCTACCACAGTCTGTATATAGGCTAAGGTACATATCAACACTACACACACTGTTGACATTCACCATAGGTACACAGACCTCAGTACTGCACGAACATCCACGGAATGTGCAGGTAATGTCATATAATGCAACCCCTACTGTACATAACATGTGTGGCAGTCAGATATATCAGTGGCTTGTTCTCAGATATGATGCCACAAAGTATGGTGTACAGCACATATGCACAACTTCATGCATTACATATGTACAAATGTTGACCAAGGTGTGGCTGGGAGCACATACAAGGACCGATATTGACATGTTGCTGTGATAACCACATACATTTACTGTTGTTACAGGGTTGTTGCAACATATGTCCTTTGAGGGATATGACATCTGTGACTACCACAGCTTTCTCCAACTACTGACTGCAATTCTCACACTACCTTCAGCAATCGACAGCTAGATGCTCCGTGGGTGACACGTGCAACCATGGACACAACACTGCCCAGGCTGCAGATGACTCTGCAGATGGAGATTCCCCATCAACATGAAACTGACATGGCAGGTATTGAGACATGTACAACAGCCATATCCACACAAACACTGTGAAAGCAACATTACTCCAAATGCAGTATAGCGGCACTTACAGTCTGTAGTCAGGTCAGGCACATCCACCTCCTGTTTGTTGCACTGCTTCCACAGTGTATGTTAGAGGTACACCGCAATCCATCTGAGATGCTGTTTGATACATGACAGATCTAGTTCCTGCTCACAGTGGGTGATAAGGGCAAACACCTCCATGATGTTCCTAGGTATTGGAGTGTGTTTCCATACAATTGGCTATGGGAATGTTACCACAGCTGTTTCACATGCAATCAGCAAGGGGAGGGCTGCGATTCGTGCAGAGGCCATCAGCTTATCATGAGCATTACTTACATTACACATGCTGCTGCCTAAGGAAAGCAGGTGTAGGTCTCCACATCCACCTGAGAGGGGGGGGGCACAGACAGAGGCAAATACATGTCAGGGAGGGGTGGGATGGTAAAACTGAAGCATGTTTGTGTCACACACCTAGCAGCACAGGTGCTAGTACAGTTCACTACAATTATTGGATGCGCCACATGGGTTACTTGTTGTGGAGCACACAGAACATACATGTGATGGTGAGTGACAGCTGCAACAGGGATACAGTAGCTGTATGGTAGGTGACATACACATGCCTGTCAGCATGAACAGGTGTCAGCATCAACACAGCCACACTCTCACAAGGACACACACACATTGACACACATGGCAGGGCCAGGTGTACAACTCATCGGTTGTGGGATTGCCACATCACATCACTATGCAGGTATCCCATGCACCACACAGGTCATATGGGAGCTGTACAGGCGAAGGGTATGGGAAGCTGTCTGACATCAGACAACATGCTGCAGTATGCCCATGGGGGTTGTAGGGAGTGTGGATGTAAACATCTGCAGCATGCAACACACACACATGGTGCCACTACTGATATGCATGGGTGCATGTCTGCACAGGTGTGTGGTATTCGACTGCGCCAGATGGCTGTCCAAGGCTAGGTGATGGGTGTACCTTGGCATCAGGCCACATGACGATGGTCTGCATTGTGGCTCAGGGATGTAGTGTCTGCAGTTGCCCACACAGGCGGGTATTGTATCCCCCATCTGGTCACCTGGGTGACTACTGTGTGTGGGCAATGCTGTGCATCACTTGCCATGTCTGTGTTCTTTCATCAGTTACATGGACGGCACCTGGGATGTGCACACCTCCCACATGCATGTACAGTGACATTTGGAACTGTACCTGGGGTGTCTGGCTCATGTTGTGAACACAGATTATCATCAGATGTGCCAGTCCTGGCCACCTGTGGCGGGAGCTGGTAATGGCCAGCAGCTTTACCCTGCACCTACATGGAGTGCATGCTATCAGCATTCCTTGGTGTCAGTGGCATCTGTCCATGCGGGCATGTTGTCAGGCATGGTATGTCCATTGTGGGCCACATGTGATGGCACCACAGGTAGTGCAGTTGTCCATTGGGGAACATGGGGGAGGTGCACTGTCTGCACATATGTGAATATTGGACAGATGGACTGGTTGTCATGCCCTCTGTGGCCCATCGCTGTCAATCCATAGTTACTATCAGTGGTCAATATGCAGTGTACTACCCACATATTGGCTGTTACCTAGGCATGTGTGTGTGTGTGTGTGTATATGACACATGGGGTGAGAGTGTGCTCTGGGTAATAATGGGGTTGCTAACTGTGATTGTCTGGCCTTGATGTCACATGTCTAGGTATGGCTCTGCACCCCGGCCTCGCAGCCATATCACAGGTGTTATCCCTGTACAGTGGACATTATGATATCTAGTATGGCCACCATATAAGAAATATGCAAAACCCACTCTACATTGGCCACAGGTGTCACACATTCACAACCACCTCTACAGAGGATACTGGTTACAAACACACACTCACCTGTCATGTTTGGCAGTAGAACTCCAACCTAACTTGTGCAGTACACTACAGCACTACACAGATATAGCATGCACCACAGATATTACTGGAGTAGTCCTTGCCCAAAAGTGTATTTCATACTGACTGACATCAGCAGGATTGCCAAAGTAGGGCATTTGAAATGACTGCGGGAGACTAGCCTAAAATGCATTGCTCTCTACACAGACAGTGACACACACAATACATCTGGAACTGCCATGTGTGGGGATTGAACCCAACCACGCTTCTAATTCACAATACAGCAGTATGCAGTCACAGGACGTGTTACAGAGATTACTGGTCTACAACCTCCTCAGATGTGTATTTCTAGGTGCATAACATCGGCAGCCTTGCCAAAGGTGGGTATGTGAAATGTGAGGGGTGTGAGTACCGTAAAAGCATTGCTCTCTACACAGTCAGACATGCACGCATGCACACACAGTTGGCAGGTCAGGGGTTAGAAGTCCCAACTAACTCCTTAATCACACTATGGCCATACAATGTTACGGGACGCGCTACAGAGATTACTGGGCTACTATCATCCCAGAGGTGTATTTCAAGGTGCGTGACATCGGCAGCCTTGTCAAAGGTGAGTATTTGACTTGTAAGGGGTGTGAGTATCCTAAAAAGAATTGCTCTCTACACAGTCAGACATGCACACAAACACAGACACACACTCACCACATCTGAGGTTTGACCTCCTACTTAACTACGTTATCACACTACAGCAGTATGCAGTTACAGCACAAGCGACGGAGATTAGTAGACTACAGTTTTCCCAAGGGAGTATTTCTAGGTGGGTGACATCAGCAGCCTTGCCAAAGTTGGGTATGTGAAATGTCAGGGGTGTGAGTACCCTAAAAGGATTGCTCTCTACACAGTTAGACATGCACTCATAGACACACAGTTGGCAGGTCGGGGGCTAGAACTCCCATCTAACTCCTTATTCACACTATGGCCATACGATGTTATGAGATGTGCTATGGAGATTACTGAGCTATGATTGTTCTAGAGGTATATTTCATGTTGCGTAACATCAGCAGCATTGCCAAAAGTGGGTATTTGACTTTTAAGGGGTGTAAGTAGCCTAAAAAGCATTGTTCTCTACACAGTCAGCGACAGACAGACAGACAGACACACACACAGACTCACATTTGCCACATCTGGGGTTTGACCTCCTACCTAATTACATTATCACACTACAGCAGTATGCATTTGCAGCATGCGCTATGGAGATTACTGGACTACAGTTTTCCCAGGGGTGTATTTCTAGGTGGGTGACATCAGCAGCCTTGCCAAAGTTGGGTATGTGAAATGTAAGGGGTGTGAGTACCCTAAAAGCATTGCTCTCTACACAGTCAGGCATGCACGCATACACACACTGTTGGCAGGTTGGGGCTAGAACTCCCAACTAACTCCTTAGCCACACTATAACCATATGATGCTACAGAACATGCTATGGAGATTACTGGGCTATGATTGTCCCAGAGGTGTATTTCAAGGTGTGTGACATCGGCAGCCTTGTCAACGGTGGGTATTTGACTTGTAAGGGGTGTGAGTATCCTAAAAAGAATTGCTCTCTACACAGTCAGACATGCGCACAAACATATACACACATGTACAGTTGCCACGTCTGGGGTTTGGCCTCCTACCTAACTACATTATCACACTATAGCAGTACACAGTTACAGCATGCGCTATGGAGATTTTTGGGCTACAGCTTTCCCAGGAGAGTATTTCTAGGTGGGTGACATCAGCAGCCTTGCCAAAGTTGGGTATGTGAAATGTAGGGGGTGTGAGTACCCTAAAAGCACTGCTCTTCACACAGTCAGACATGCACACATACACACACAGTTGGTAGGTTGGGGGCTAGAACTCCCAACTAACTCCTTAATCACACTATGGTCTTATGATGTTACGGGACATGCTATGGAGATTACTGGGCTATAATTGTCCCAGAGGTATATTTCATGTTGCGTGACATCAGCAGCCTTGCCAAAGGTGGGTATTCGACTTGTAAGGGGTGTGATTAGCCTAAAAAGCATTGCTCTCTACACAGACAGTGACAGACAAACACGCACACAGACTCACACACACAGACTCACACATGCACAGTTGCAACATCTGGGGTTTGACCTCCTACTTAACAACATTATCACACTATATCAGTACGCAGTTACAGCATGCGCTACGGAGATTACTGGGCTACAGCTTTCCCAGGGGTGTATTTCTAGGTGGGTGACATCAGCAGCCTTGCCAAAGTAGGGTATTTGAATAGTAAGGGGTGTGAGTAGCCTAAAAGGCATTGTTCTCTATACAGTTTAAAAGAGACAAACACACACACTCACAGTTGCCATGTCTGGGGTTAGAACTCCTACCTAACTAGTCTATCACACTATAGCAATACGCAGTTATGGGACATACAAGTCTCTCAAAGGTGTACTTCACATTGGATAACCTCAGCAGGCTTGTCAGGGTACCGCTATGGGGTGGCCAGTGTGTGCATGGCCCATACACCATTCATGTAAGGGTGACATGCCACAGGTGGCCACACATGGGGTCATATGTCACAGGTGCGTGTATAGGGCAACTAGCTGACTACATCCTTGTACAGCCATGTTGCTCAGCTGGCACATGGACCACATATTCTGTGGTGCTGACAGGTACTGGTCACTAGTAACTGCAGTGTGTGACATCTGCATCTGATGCGTTTGGGGCCCTTTGGCTGTGTGCTTGGTGGGACAGGCATGGATGGCTTCTTGTCACGGTTACCCTCTTCCACACATCTATATCCATCTACCTTTGGCGTATTATGGTGTGTTAACCTTACATATATGTCTGCATTCCTATCCACTGTGTGTGCAAGGCATGAGTGGTGCATACTGACATGTGTCTGCAGTAACAATTGCAACCGCTGGATATGTCTGGTCCACTGGTGTTTGCATACATGGCCTTCATGTGTTTAAGTGTGTGAGCATGCCCAGTAAGGCTGTCTGTTTTGCATGTGTGGAGCATGTCCAGTGGTTTGTACTGCACAGCTGACCTTTGAGTTGTACACCGACAGGTAGCATGCTGTGTCTGCAGGGTATCCACCGATCATTTGGCATTGACTGTTGCAACATGTTTGCATAGTGGGGGGTACACCTGACTATTTCGATGTTTCTACACAGGATTGGGGGGGCACACCTGACTGTTACTATATTTCTATATGGGGTGGGGGGGTACACCTGACAGTTGTACACATTTGCTAGGACTGTACTGGTATGTCCTGTAGTCCATTTCAGTCAGTAGTCTTACCTATCATGCTGGCTACGCCATACCAGTGTACTACCGTTCTTATCTTTTCATTGCATACACATTAGTTTCTGACTTCCTAGATGTCACATCTGACATCCCACTACCTAGCCTGCTGTAGTCTGTCCATGTAGGCCTGGGTGGGGGTCACCTATACCCCTCATTCAGAGGCCATAGTACAGCATTTGTTTGTGTTTGTCTACACCTGTCCTGCTGGCTGTAACTGTTGTTGGGTATGTGACCCCCCCCCTCCTGACTGGCATGTGTGAGTCACTTATCTTGTGGTTGTCCCAGTATTGCGGGTGGTGCTGCAGGGCTGCCTATATCAGATACATGTAGTAAACTGCCTACTCATGGTTAGGCACAGGTAGTGTAATGTTTGGCTTCCCTTTTACTGTATGTAAGAGTCAGAGAGAGGTGCTATTCCCTGGGTTCCTCCCATGTCAGTGTATGTGCTATGTGTTGCCTCTTTGCCAGGGCCAGGGCATACTGGGCATGCCTCCTTCTGCCTACTGGGGCAGGCTTAGGTTGTTCCTCCTCTGAGTCACTCTGTGCCTGTGCAGGCCTTGGCATTGGTGGGGGGCTATGTGGCCCTACCCCTTGCTGCTCTTGCTGCAGCTGTTTCCACAGGATCATATTGTGTAGCATGGCACATACAAAGATGATTTGGGTGCATGTAGTTAGTGAGTACTGCAAGGCTCCACCGGATGTGTCCAGGCACTGGAACCATGACTTGAGCATCCCAAACACATGCTCTATTATGATTATTGTTTGTGAGTGTGCCTCATTATGGAGTTCTTGTTTGGGTGGGTGTGTGTTTCTGATGGGTGTCATCAGCCACAGCTCCAGTTCGTATCCAGCATCCCCCACTAGGTGACCATGTGGGATGCCCCCATTGGCAAATTTCTGGTACAGCTGCGTCAGATGTCAGATGTGGGAATCATGATAACTTCCAGGGCAGCCAGCGCACACGTTCAGTATTATGCCCTGGGCATCGTACATGACCTGGCAGTTGATGGAGAAGAAGCCATTGCGGTTGATGTAGACCCTACCCTGCTCACCGGGTGGTGCTTTGATGCATATGTGCATGCAGTCTATTGCACCCACTACCTCAGGCTATTCTGCTATTTGCTGGAAGAGATGCATACTGCTGGCCAACGCCTCACGGGTGAGGGGGAAATATACGTGCTCACCGACATGTGGTGCCATGGCATCCAGGAACTGGTGGAGTACCCTGGATGCTGATGCCTGTGAGATCCCCATCATATCCTCAGTTGGCATTTGGAATGTCCCTGTAGCTAGTATTCTTAGGCCTACATATACCTTTGTTTCCGCTGGGATGGGTTCCCCTCTGTTAGTTATGTGTCAGGCATGGCCAGCACAGCTCAACAATCTGCTGTAGGAGGTCCCTATCCACCTTATAGCACTTCACTATCTCCAGCTCATGTAGCCCTTGGTAGGTTACCCTGGGTCTGTACACTCTTCTCTGTCTCCACACTGTGGGTTGGTCTGCAGCATTCCCATCCTCACCACCCTTAGCCTCTTCCACAAGTTGTATGATAGCTATTGCAGCCCCTAACATTTTGCTGTTGTGAGTGTTAAAAGTTCCCCGCTTGTTTACACCTGTGGTGTAGGGTGTGTGAAAAAATGGAGGTGTAGGTGTTTGCATAGTTTATAGTGGTGTTCTGGGCTGGGCTGGTCTGCTGCCTGTGTAATTGGCTGATTCTGATACATTTCAGCTGGCAGCGAACCTTGTACCCCTTGATTAACTTCCTACTGCTGCTTTCCCTTCCCATTGCCCTTCTGATTCATCCAGGGGGCGTGCCACACAATCGGTGTACTCCAGTGTGCACACTGCTGCTATTTCCTGGGTTCACTTCCTTTATCTTCCTGTAGATGTCATTGCTTGGTGCACACACATGCTTACACTTTGTCATACGTGCTGGGCAGGTTTAGACACACCCCCTGGCTTTGCTGTGCTAAGCTGGATGCGACCTCGAGCCACAGGGCTCCAATCTGCTGACAGTATGCCTGACACTCCCACACATGATGTCACCTACCTCCTAGTCTTGCACTCAGCTATTCATACTCATACACTGTTGGGACCTGCCTCACATGCTGGGGAAAACCAGGATTCACTATCCTTCCCCTCATTTGCATAGAATTGCCTGCTAATGCATAGTTACATGTGTCACACTGTGCCTCCCCCCTTAGCAACTGCTACTCACTGGCCAGGTTGTCTTTTGCCTGACATTGACTTGCATGGCGGAATACTGATTTTAGTTAGACTGCTTTTTTTAGGTTTATTTTCTTATTTTCACACCAATCCTGTTTGCGAGCCACTGCCCTATGCTTCAACGGCCGTGATCGGCAGACATATCATAAAAGTTATATTTTGTACATTTGGCATTGTTTGCAATGCCAGTGGCCTTCTACCTGGCCATTGGCATGATTCCTCAATGATATGCAGCCTTTATTTGGAGCTGTCATAGCTCAGTTTTGAAGTTTGCAGTACCGTACTCGGTTACTAACTGAGTACATTTCTGCATATTACACTAGTCCTGCATGCCCTGATTCCTGCATGGCAGATTTACCTCATTTGCATGGTTTTCACCTGCAAATGGGGTGATTTGCATACAGGGGCTGGGAACGTGCAGCACTGGTGCTACAGCGCTCGCGCACATCAAACGTGCACATACGTGGATTGCTCGGCTGCCATTTTGTTTGTGTCTTTCGGCTTTTCCCGGTTAGGGGTCGCCACAGTGGAACTCCGGTCCACTAAAGATTGGTAGTGGATTTTTGCACACGAAGGCACACCCCATTCACGTATGCCTCCACACAGAAGACGGTCTAACTGAGAATCGAACTGGACAACGTCTTGCTATGAGGCGACAACGCTACCGCAGCACCACCACTGCAGTCATTGCTCAGCCGCCATATTACATTTTGATATGTCTATAGTTGTTTTGATTAAACATATCACATTGCTTTGTCCCCCAGATTCTCAAAAGCTTGCACGGCGTGCATGATTAGTGTAAGATGAAATTTTGCCAATATGGCATATTGCTTGGCCACCATATTGGCAAAATTTCATCTTACACTAATCATGCACGCCATGCAAGCTTTTGAGAATCTGGGGGACAAAGCAATGTGATATGTTTAATCAAAACAACTATAGACATATCAGAATGTAATATGTCTCAATAGTTGTATTGCATGTGTACAGCTGTATGCATTCTCTTTCAAAACAATCAAGAATCAAAAGGCTTACAAATCAAATATTTTGGAACATGATTACTAATTATGGCCGTCCGCTATCAAATGTGTAGCCACTCAGGTGTCAGTCAATGTAGGTCATAGCAATGTTTAAAAAAAAAAAGGTGTTTGGAAACAGAAAAAAATATTTACAAAATATTAATTAAATGACAAGAATAAATATTCCACAACACACTTTGTAGACTGTTACTCTGAGGAACCTTACCTTGGCACAATACTCAGCTGACACTGTAACATTCCAGTGTTAACATCTTCAAGCACAGATTGGATAACATGAGATTCAAACTTACAGACGCAATCTACCTACATACAGGCTCTAAACTTGAGACCTACTTGCCTACCTATCACAACTTAACTGCAAAAGCATGTTTTCCAGGCATTGAAAACAGTTAATGTGATGGCATCATCCTGATGGAAGATGGTATACTAAGAATGACCTTGGTTTAGGATTGCAAACTATGAACATGTGCTGCCCATGTAGCTAAACTGTTTTTAAATTACATTAATTTCAGCACTGTGTTCAGAAAAATTAACAGTAAATGAGGTAATCCATTCCTCATCAGCATGATTGTAACATCCAGCTTGTGTGAACAGAACCATACATGTTGCTGTACATTATGAACACAGAAAGGTATGTGCATACCTTTCAACCGTGCCAAATTCCTCTGAATTTTATAGTCTTGAGGCTAAAATAATGGGGTGCCATGAATTCCTAAGTGGCCCCTTCAAATCACAAAAAAATTAAATGGTAGAATGGAAACTCAAAATTTCAGCTGGAACTGGCTACAGGTACAAAAAGATATCTAAAAGATGGGATTCTGCTATTGATGACTTTACTTATGGATGACAGTTCCTAAAAAGAAGAGCAACACCTTTATGAAACCAAAAAAAAAAATTCTGCATTGTCTGAAACTGTCCCGGTAGACTCTGCTGGTGATATTATCGACTTGGAAAAGGGTAAACCTGTTTGGTGTACGCACATGCATGTGTATGTGTAGAAAAATGCGTAGAATTAACTTTCTTTCATAGCTTTGTCCTTTATGGGTGAAAGGAACTGGGTCCTAATTCCAAATACATTTTTTGTAAAGTCAAGTTCTGAACTGAACTGAAGTTTAAACTGAGGTCATTTAAATACAGTTTTTTGCAAACTGCTCGAAGGCTGCTGTTTGCATTTCTAATTCTTTTTGGTCAAAGACTAGTGTATGGTGAAGAATTAAAAATGCAAACTACAGCCTTTGAACACTTTAAGTTGACCAACTAAGCTGAAAAGCTTGAAGGAGACAGAAGTGGTGTTCTTTTCTGTTGTGTTGCCAGGTCACAGCAGAATGCTCAGAGGTTGGTACTTGGTTTTCGTTACAACAAAACAAGTACTCCTGTTCATACTTATCAGATGTTTTGCAGAATGTTCAGATTTTTGGGTCATATTTTTTGTTCCGTATTTCATAACATTGTGTTTTTTCTGGCAAATCATTAGCTAGTCATTAAAGATTAAAGTCAGGAAATAATGATAGACATTGAGTTTCAGACTTCATACCCTTCAGAAAATTCATGCTAACGAAAAATATGCTTATGGAGGAGCATCACCCTAGGAAAACCACCTTCGTGATTGTGGTATTTCCCCTGCCAGGTAAGTGTGACACTTTAACATTAAGAAATGCAACTCTCCCGCTACAATTCATTTTACAGAAACCATAAGAAATGCAACTCTCCCACTTCAATTCATTTTACAGAAACCATAAGAAATGCAACTCTCCCACTTCATCTCATTTTGCAGAAACCATAAGAAATGCAACTCTCCCACTTCAACTCATTTTACGGAAACCATAAGAAATGCAACTCTCCCGCTTCAACTCATTTTACAGAAACCATAAGAAATGCAACTCTCCTGCTTCAACTCATTTTACAAAAACAATAAGAAATGCAACCCTCCCATTTCAACTAATTTTACAGAAACCATAAGAAATGCAACTCTCCCACTTCAACTCATTTTACAAAAAACATAAGAAATACAGCTCTCCCGCTTCAACTCATTTTAAAAAACAATAAGAAATGCAACTCTACCACTTCAACTCATTTTACAGAAACCATAAGAAATGCAACTCTCCCACTTCAACTCATTTTACAAAAACAATAAGAAATGCAACTCTCCCGCTTCAACTCATTTTACAAAAACAATAAGAAATGCAACTCTCCCGCTTCAACTCATTTTACAGAAACCATAAGAAATGCAACTCTCCAGCTTCAACTCATTTTACAGAAACCATTAGAAATGCAACTCTCCTGCTTCAACTCATTTTACAAAAACAATAAGAAATGCAACTGTCCCGCTTCAACTCATTTTACAAAAACAATAAGAAATGCTATTCTCCAGCTTGAACTCATTTTACAGAAACCATAAGAAATGCAACTCTCCCGCTTCAACTAATTTTACAGAAACCATAAGAAATAGAACTCTTCCGCTTCATCTCATTTTGCAGAAACCATAAGAAATGAAACTCTCCCACTACAACTCATTTTACAAAAACCATAAGAAATGCAACTCTCCTGCTTCAACTCATTTTACAGAAACCATAAGAAATGCAACTCTCCCACTTCAACTCATTTTACAGAAACCATAAGGAATGTTACTCTCCCGCTTCAACTAATTTTACAGAGACCATAAGAAATGCAACTCTCCCGCTTCAACTCATTTTACAGAAACCATAAGAAATGCAACTCTCCTGCTTCAACTAATTTTACAAAAACAATAAGAAATGCCACCCTCCCATTTCAACTCATTTTACAGAAACCATAAGAAATGCAACTTTCCCACTTCAACTCATTTTACAAAAAACATAAGAAATGCAGCTCTCCCGCTTCAACTCATTTTACAAAAACAATAAGAAATGCAACTCTCCCACTTCAACTCATTTTACAGAAACCATAAGAAATGCAACTCTCCCACTTCAACTCATTTTACAAAAACAATAAGAAATGCAACTCTTCCGCTTCATCTCATTTTGCAGAAACCATAAGAAATGCAACTCTCCCACTACAACTCATTTTACAGAAACCATAAGAAATGCAACTCTCCCGCTTCAACTCATTTTACAGAAACCATAAGAAATGCAACTCTCCCACTTCAACTCATTTTACAGAAACCATAAGAAATGTTACTCTCCCGCTTCAACTAATTTTACAGAGACCATAAGAAATGCAACTCTCCTGCTTCAACTCATTTTACAAAAACAATAAGAAATGCAACTCTCCCATTTCAACTCATTTTACAGAAACCATAAGAAATGCAACTCTCCCACTTCAACTCATTTTACAAAAAACAGAAGAAATGCAGCTCTCCCGCTTCAACTCATTTTACAAAAACAATAAGAAATGCAACTCTCCCACTTCAACTCATTTTACAGAAACCATAAGAAATGCAACTCTCCCACTTCAACTCATTTTACAAAAACAATAAGAAATGCAACTCTCCTGCTTCAACTCATTTTACAGAAACCATAAGAAATGCAACTGTCCTGCTTCAACTCATTTTACAGAAACCATAAGAAATGCAACTGTCCCGCTTCAACTCATTTTACAAAAACAATAAGAAATGCAACTCTCCCGCTTCAACTCATTTTACAGAAACCATAAGAAATGCAACTGTCCCGCTTCAACTCATTTTACAAAAACAATAAGAAATGCTACTCTCCCGCTTCAACTCAATTTACAGAAACCATAAGAAATGCAACTCTCCTGCTTCAACTAATTTTACAGAAACCATAAGAAATGCAACTCTTCCGCTTCATCTCATTTTGCAGAAACCATAAGAAATGCAACTCTCCCACTACAACTCATTTTACAGAAACCATAAGAAATGCAACTCTCCCGCTTCAACTCATTTTACAGAAACCATAAGAAATGCAACTCTCCCACTTCAACTCATTTTACAGAAACCATAAGAAATGTTACTCTCCCGCTTCAACTAATTTTACAGAGACCATAAGAAATGCAACTCTCCTGCTTCAACTCATTTTACAAAAACAATAAGAAATGCAACCCTCCCATTTCAACTCATTTTACAGAAACCATAAGAAATGCAACTCTCCCACTTCAACTCATTTTACAAAAAACATAAGAAATGCAGCTCTCCCGCTTCAACTCATTTTACAAAAACAATAAGAAATACAACTCTCCCACTTCCACTCATTTTACAGAAACCATAAGAAATGCAACTCTCCCACTTCAACTCATTTTACAAAAACAATAAGAAATGCAACTCTCCTGCTTCAACTCATTTTACAAAAACAATAAGAAATGCAACTCTCCCACTTCAAGTCATTTTACAGAAACCATAAGAAATGCAACTGTCCCGCTTCAACTCATTTTACAAAAACAATAAGAAATGCAACTCTCCCACTTCAACTAATTTTACAGAAACCATAAGAAATGCAACTGTCCCGCTTCAACTCATTTTACAAAAACAATAAGAAATGCAACTCTCCCACTTCAACTCATTTTACAGAAACCATAAGAAATGCAACTCTCCCGCTTCAACTAATTTTACAGAAACCATAAGAAATCCAACTCTCCCTCTTCATCTCATTTTGCAGAAACCATAAGAAATGCAACTCTCCCACTTCAACTCATTTTACAGAAACCATAAGAAATGCAACTCTCCCGCTTCAACTCATTTTACAGAAACCATAAGAAATGCAACTCTCCCACTTCAACTCATTTTACAGAAACCATAAGAAATGCAACTCTCCCGCTTCAACTAATTTTACAGAAACCATAAGAAATGCAACTCTCCCGCTTCAACTCATTTTACAGAAACTATAAGAAATGCAACTCTCCTGCTTCAACTCATTTTACAAAAACAATAAGAAATGAAACCCTCCCATTTCAACTCATTTTGCAGAAACTATAAGAAATGAAACTCTCCCACTTCAACTCATTTTACAAAAACAATAAGAAATGCAGCTCTCCCGCTTCAACTCATTTTACAAAAACAATAAGAAATGTAACTCTCCCGCTTCAACTCATTTTACAGAAACCATAAGAAATGCAACTGTCCCGCTTCAACTCATTTTACAGAAACCATAAGAAATGCAACTCTCCCGCTTCAACTCATTTTACAGAAACCATAAGAAATGCAACTCTCCTGCTTCAACTCATTTTACAAAAACAATAAGAAATGCAACTCTCCCACTTCAACTCATTTTACAGAAACCATAAGAAATGCAACTCTCCCGCTTCAACTCATTTTACAAAAACAATAAGAAATGCAAATCACCCACTTCAACTCATTTTACAAAAACCATAAGAAATGCAGCTCTCCCGCTTCAACTCATTTTACAAAAACAATAAGAAATGCAACTCTCCCACTTCAACTCATTCTACAGAAACCATAAGAAATGCAACTCTCCCACTTCAACTCATTTTACAAAAACAATAAGAAATGCAACTCTCCTGCTTCAACTCATTTTACAAAAACAATAAGAAATGCAACTCTCCCACTTCAACTCATTTTACAGAAACCATAAGAAATGCAAATGTCCCGCTTCAACTCATTTTACAAAAACAATAAGAAATGCAACTCTCCCACTTCAACTCATTTTACAGAAACCATAAGAAATGCAGCTGTCCCGCTTCAACTCATTTTACAAAAACAATAAGAAATGCAACTCTCCCACTTCAACTCATTTTACAGAAACCATAAAAAATGCAACTCTCCCGCTTCATCTAATTTTACAGAAACCATAAGAAATGCAACTCTCCCGCTTCATCTCATTTTGCAGAAACCATAAGAAATGCAAATTTCCCACTTCAACTCATTTTACAAAAAACAAAAGAAATGCAGCTCTCCCGCTTCAACTCATTTTACAAAAACAATAAGAAATGCAACTCTCCCACTTCAACTCATTTTACAGAAACCATAAGAAATGCAACTCTCCCACTTCAACTCATTTTACAAAAACAATAAGAAATGCAACTCTCCTGCTTCAACTCATTTTACAAAAACAATAAGAAATGCAACTCTCCTGCTTCAACTCATTTTACAGAAACCATAAGAAATGCAACTGTCCCGCTTCAACTCATTTTACAAAAACAATAAGAAATGCAACTCTCCCGCCTCAACTCATTTTACAGAAACCATAAGAAATGCAACTCTCCCGCTTCAACTTATTTTACAGAAACCATAAGAAATGCAACTCTCCCGCTTCAACTCATTTTACAGAAACTATAAGAAATGCAACTCTCCTGCTTCAACTCATTTTACAAAAACAATAAGAAATGCAACCCTCCCATTTCAACTCATTTTACAGAAACTATAAGAAATGAAACTCTCCCACTTCAACTCATTTTACAAAAACCATAAGAAATGCAGCTCTCCCTCTTCAACTCATTTTACAGAAACCATAAGAAATGCAACTGTCCGGCTTCAACTCATTTTACAAAAACAATAAGAAATGCAACTCTCCCACTTCAACTCATTTTACAGAAACCATAAGAAATGCAACTCTCCCGCTTCATCTAATTTTGCAGAAACCATAAGAAATGCAACTCTCCCACTTCAACTCATTTTACAGAAACCATAAGAAATGCAACTCTCCCGCTTCAACTTATTTTACAGAAACTATAAGAAATGCAACTCTCCCACTTCAACTCATTTTACAGAAACCATAAGAAATGCAACTCTCCCGCTTCAACTAATTTTACAGAAACTATAAGAAATGAAACTCTCCCACTTCAACTCATTTTACAGAAACCATAAGAAATGCAAATGTCCCGCTTCAACTCATTTTACAAAAACAATAAGAAATGCAACTCTCCCGCTTCAACTCATTTTACAGAAACCATAAGAAATGCAACTGTCCCGCTTCAACTCATTTTACAAAAACAATAAGAAATGCAACTCTCCCACTTCAACTCATTTTACAGAAACCATAAGAAATGCAACTCTCCCGCTTCATCTAATTTTACAGAATCCATAAGAAATGCAACTCTCCCGCTTCATCTCATTTTGCAGAAACCATAAGAAATGCAACTCTCCCACTTCAACTCATTTTACAGAAACCATAAGAAATGCAACTCTCCCGCTTCAACTCATTTTACAGAAACTATAAGAAATGCAACTCTCCCACTTCAACTCATTTTACAGAAACCATAAGAAATGCAACTCTCCCGCTTCAACTAATTTTACAGAAACCATAAGAAATGCAACTCTCCTGCTTCAACTCATTTTACAAAAACAATAAGAAATGCAACCCTCCCATTTCAACTCATTTTACAAAAACCATAAGAAATGCAGCTCTCCCGCTTCAACTCATTTTACAAAAACAATAAGAAATGCAACTCTCCCGCTTCAACTCATTTTACAAAAACAATAAGAAATGCAACTCTCCCGCTTCAACTCATTTTACAGAAACCATAAGAAATGCAACTACCCCGCTTCAACTCATTTTATAAAAAGAATAAGAAATGCAACTCTCCCACTTCAACTCATTTTACAGAAACCATAAGAAATGCAACTCTCCCACTTCATCTCATTTTACAGAAACCATAAGAAATGCAACTCTCCTGCTTCAACTCATTTTACAAAAACAATAAGAAATGCAACTCTCCCGCTTCAATTCATTTTACAAATTTAGCGTTGCTTTTCTGTTCTGTTTGTAACTAAGTAAATGAATTGCTTTGGTGACTTCAAAAGGGAGAAGACCAATAACTTATTCTGTATCACTGTGTTTTGATTGTTTACCTTCTCATGTACTTAATGCTGTTGAGAATTGTCTTTTATTTTATATTGCTTATTAGTCATTTGATCCTGGGTCAAGCCTGAAAATGGTCTTTGTACCAGTCCACCTACTTCCAGAGTAATACTTAGAAGCAATAATCAGTCAATTGATAAATAAATAAGAACCACATATGATGATTTAATAAGACAAAAGGAAGGCAAGTTCCATTATAAAATGTCAACTGTTAACCAGCTGAGTACTCTCTTTAATTAAAATAACCCTTTCCAACTTTAAAAGTGTAATATGAGAACAGCATTCTAGTGGGAATACTTTATGCTCCATTGAATTGTAATAGTTGCAAAGCCACAGAGAGGTAATACGTAAATCTAAATGTGGTGCTTACAATCCAAATGTCTCTCAGTGGAGCACTTTTTCTCATGCAGCTTTGATATCGTCTGATAATTAAACTATATTACTACCTCATGCAATGCATTCCACAGCCTGTTATTTTTGTGTAGTAGTATTTCCCCAAACACAATCAAAAACATCACCTTTCCACCTATGGCTTACAGTGCCTTCTCCTACCTATGTCATTTTGCTTTAGCTTTACCCCTACTTTCTTCACAAATAAAACTATTCCAAATCATCTCCTCCTATTACTTACTCTAACATTTACATGCCCATCTTTCCAGTTCTGTACTTAACACAGCCTCTCTATAAATTGTAACATTGCAGAACCAATATTGCACATTTTTTGCAAGCCCAATTTCTGCATCCGATACTGCACATTCTGCTATAGATATTGCCTTTCCACTGTCCTGCAGAAATGAAGGATGAGCTCAGATTTCTGGACCATAGTTCTCATTTTACTACACAGATCTCGCTGCTCTTTGCTACATCTATTTCATGTTACATGGCATGATTCAGCTTACAGGTGGCTCCTAATCCCCTTCAGTTTCACAAGTTATAGTTTAACATGTCTGGAAACAATCTAATTAGATGACAGTAATGCAATTTTACTCAATCCAAATTTATATCTGTTACCTCTGAATCAAACTGTACCAAATATACCTCTGATGACTAAAACAATTATATCTGGGGACATATTTTGGTTGTCTGTTCTTAAGTTTGCATTTGAAAGTTGGTATCCCACAATTCCATTGGAGTGGGCAGGGTTACATAATTATGTATGTAAATGTTATGTTAATCAGCGTACAGATTTGTACCTACTTTTCATGGGCCTTTGTCTAGATTTTTGCTGTTTCTAGGTTGAGAGGTATGGGTATGTGTGATGACCATTATTCCTTGTGAAACTGCACATCACTAGTTAAATACATACATCTTCCCTGCCCTACATTGGAACTATTACTGGGAACATCACAGTCTCTCGAAATTACAGTTTGAGACTGCTGTACAATTGACTTCAGTATTTCATGACAAAACAGTGCTTCACAGCATCGTAAACAGAACACAGAATTTACCTACTAAATTCCTCAGACATATAACAGGATTTATCAAGATGTAGTGGCAGCGCTGTTAAATAGATGATGTTTTAAGGAATGTTATGGATTACGGATATATCAGCATTAATTAGGTGAATGAGTTATTCACAACAACTCTCAAATTATAAATTAATATCAATAAGTTTAAAATGCTTTGCTAAAAGAATGGTATGGGTATTTTACATCAGTATAACAGTTTAAGAAAAATGGTTCCTTTTTCAAGGCTTGAACACACAGCACACAAATGTAGACATATTGGCCTACATCCTTATAAGCTGATCTAGCACTCAGCACATGCTGCTTATAAACAAGCAGGTACTGCTCTTTAAACACCGTTCTTCAACAACTGATGTTGTTAGGCCATTATGGATTATTGTGTTATTTCTAGAAAAACTAGATCAGTGAGTCATTACCAAGCGCAGCATAAAACATAATATAAACTATTGCAATATGATTTTTAAAAAAAAATGTTATGAGTGAAATTAACCAAGGTAACGTTTTCCTATGTGGTTTTCATCCTATAACGCGACCAAATATAAACATACTGGCCAGTTGTTTTTCAGGACAAGCTAAATTGTACTAAGCTTTAATTATAGACAACAGTTACTGCAGCTGATTATTAGAAATCATATAATGAATGCCAGAATATGGAAAATGCATACAATTTTTACACTTCTCATGGTGAAGACATAACAGCTACCAGTACATCCATAACCAAATGTTTAACCAATGTTACGGACATTAATTTGTACATTAATTAAACATGTCTGTGTACTTGTGTAAGAAGAATGATGTAAGTAACTTATACACTTGTATGTCTTCCGCCTTTTAATGGTCTAATAGGTGATACAGTGAGACAAATGGAAAACTATGAAATTGGCAGTCATTCTCGGTTTCGGTGCTATAGGCATCAGTGATGCACAAGGACAGTCGCAATGTGAAATTATGTAGTTAGATGTAACAAAACATATGCACATCTTCAAAGGACATAACTATGATTATTATTTCATTATTCAATAAAATAACAACATGGGAATCAAACCCACAGTCAAGAGGGCAGTAATAACAAGGTCTGCTGAACTATCCATACAAGCTAATTCCCACAACAGGTAAAGCATGGTTATAAAAACATCTATATGAGATATATATATGTATGCATCAAATAGTAGGACTTCAAAAGAAAGCAATGAAATGTGCATTCATCCATGGCCTAGGAGTTATAGGCATCAATGATGCACAAGGGCAGTATGTATGTGAAATTATGTATTTAAATGTTGTAAAACATATGTACAACTTCAAGGGACTTAGTTATGGTTATTAATTAATTATTGTATAAAATAACAACATGGGTATTGAGCCTGTAGTCAAGAGGACAGTGAGTACAGTGTCCACTGGAATATCCCCATGAGCTAATTCACACAGCAGTAAATGAGGTTATAACAAAATGTGTATGATATATATATATATATATATATATATATATATATATATATATATATATATATATATATATATATATATATATATATATATAGTCAAATAAATATCTGTAAAATCCCTAGGAGTACAAGGTATATGTAGAATATTTTTACTTAGTGTAGGGATTGACGGGCTGCCTCTATACCTTTTTGACCCTCCTTCAAAGCTTGGCTGCATTCCTCTGATGCAGATCATTATAGCAGTGATGAATCCACACTCCAGTGTGGAAGATCCCTGTCTTTCATCGGTGCTCCCTGGTGATTCAGTTCCACATGTCAACCATAGCAAAGTTCCCTGGCCTGGCTCTCATCCTCTGCTCTAGTCCAGCATAGACTGTTAACATCTGTGTCATCTACTCCTCAGTCCAGTTTGGCACATGGACACATCGCAGCCTCCATGAAGTTGTCATCATTATTTACAAATCTCTCAAATCTGACAAACAGAAACACAAAGAAATGTTCACTGAGGTACCACTCCGTTCACAGTTAGCAATGGTCTGATCAGTAAATGTATCAGAATCTATATTTGAAAGTGACGCTGATGTCACGTTCTAAGATTATTGGAAGATAATGGGCATGTGCTACATATGGTACCATTTATCGATACCTATTGGGTGTTTATGCAGAATACCTGTTTGCTCAATGGATAACAGCATTTTATGTGGATGTGCATGAACAGGATTCAAAAAACTTGAATTTTGATAAACCTCATTAATCATTTATGGTGCAAATGGTACTTAATGATGTGCACATTCTGTGAGTCTGAGTGAAAGGTACATTGGCAACTGATGGATTTTTTGTAGTGATAATTAGTACATGTGTTAAAGCTAATCATTTTAAAAGGTACATGTTTAAAGTCAAATTTAATCCAAATGTTAAGTTTTACAGAACTTGTCATAAGTTCCTAGAGTGATGTCGTATATGCATACAGGCATTGCTCTTCTAAACTGTTTACTTCAGTCCTGTATGCAGGTGTATAGACAGACTTCCAATACAAATTATAGCAGTATATGGAGGAGGATTTATGGATCCTCCACAATGTTTACTGGTAACTCCTTGCACTCTGTGGTCTAACTACAGAAACCTACTAGTTATGACAGTATCTTTATCTAGTATGTGATGTTGATGTTCTGGATTTTAAATCATGACTCCTAAAACATTATTATACCATGTTCTGTTTCTGTTATACCCTCAATGATGCTTCGTAACAAAGGTGTTATCAGTACTGTGTCAATTTACAATGGATCTGTACTACCTATGATCCAAAGATATTCTGCCTCTTTACGTAAGTTATTTAATTGTTAAGGATTTAGTATTGTAATGTGAAATACAGACTATGGAGGCATGATACTGTTGTCTTTTGAACTGTATTCAACATAAAGGTAATGTCAGTTCTACTCCCAGTCACAAGGTGTGCAAATATTACAAGTTATGTTATTTTAAAGATGTTGTATGACATAATTGCTGATACTTTTCTCATGTCATGTCAGTATTTCTCACAGATAGTGTTATACAGATGTGTTATACAGATGCATTGCACAGGAATGCATACTGTTTATTTTGACATATGCTGTTCATTGACTGATATGCATAAATGTGTTCATCCACGAGCCTTATCATGTGTGAATCAATGTTTTCCTGATGACCCACTATTCTTGGGGTGACAACCCTCCCCCAGGAAAATGACATCATCATTGATGCTCTCCTCCATAATGGAAGCAGACCTCTAGGCCATTCAGGGGATACTGTGTGGAGAAATTAAATATGGATGGACCTCGCCAATGCTGTTGGATGGCCACAACTGATCCTGTGAGGCTTGTAGAGATCACTGCCAGGACATGATTCTTCATGCAGGCAACAGTGTCACACATTATAAGAGGTCAAGGATGCCACTGGTGGTGGACCACCACTGACCACCCCTGAAAACATCAAAATGTTTTGGTCTCACTGCATAGAGCAAGAGGGGAGTGACAAATCCCTGGTGGTGGTGGGATTGAATTAGGGGTTCCAGGATGGACATGTATGTATCCAGGTTCAGTACAGGGATAACTATTTTGACACTCACTGCATATTGCTTCAGCATGCACATTTGTGTATTCCTATGTTTGATTTACAGCTGCAGAGTTAAGCCGTGAACAAAGTACCACACAAAGTGAAGATGATGAATCTAAGTATAATTACATGTATTGGTTGATCTAATTTAGAGACAGAGCAGCACAAACTGCAGTTGTAATGCTTATTGCATTAATACTCACAGGTCCATCTACTTTGGACCTACAGCAAGGAACAGCAGGTGAGTGTCGCTATACTGTAAATGTGTATGCTACCTTGTTGGTGCACACACTTCATGTAATGGCACTGCTATTTACTCTTAGATTGCTGTTTCCATATCCTTGATCACTACAGGTGCATCCAATGGAGGGGCAAGCCATGCATTATCAAATGCAGAAAGACCAGGTATGTTACAGCGACATTGTCAGAGCTTTCAGCAATGTCTAGCACATGTGATGACTGAAATCTTTCTCAATATTTGTCAATACAGGCCTTTCCGGTGTACAGTTGCAATGTATATCACATGAGCATTTGCAGCCCATATTACTGTGTTGTATATCTGATGTTCAGCATTAGTTTTGATAACTACATGACTGCGCTGTCTTTCTGTTTACTAACCCAAAGCAGGATCCACAGTACAAACCCCGACCTCTACACAGCAGGAGTCCTCAAGTGCACATATGAGAGGTATGCGTCGCACATTCAGTATTTTTTAATCTTGTTCACTTGGTACATATTGTGAATGATGTGATCCATAATCTCTTTTTTCCCCTACACTAGTTGAAGTTCAGCACAGTGGATCAAAAACAACATTCCATGAGTGGTTGCCAGGGGTGTTGCTATATTTTTCATGTTGGCCATGTTAATGGATTATGTAGTTAAGGTATACAGATTCTGTGCAACAAACATACAGTAGACTGCAAGTGAAGTCAGTATTTTTTGTAACATTGCAGTTAAATATATAGATATGTATATGTATATATATCTATATATCTATCTATACATATATATATATATATCTATATCTATATCTATATATATATATATATATATATATATATATATATATATATATATATATATATAGGGTACCTGCCAAATCTTCGAACGCTCAAAATTCCGAATGTTACATGGTCGAGACCAAACGTTCGAAATTTTAAGTGTTCGAAGATTTACTTTCAACGACGCTGTACGGTGCAGATAGGGAGAATTTCCCTTTTCTGCACTGAAGTGTGGTCTCAGAGTTGGTATATATAAGTAGGGAGGTGTGGGGGGCCTACGCTGTTAAAGTGTTTTTTTTTTTTTATTATTTGATGTTCGAACATCCAAATGTCAAACATTTTGTCTCAACCATGTAATGGTCAACATTTTGGATGTTCGAACATTTAACATAGACCCTATATATATATATATATACATATATATATCTATATATCTACATATATATATATAAATATATAAATATATATATATATATATATATATATATATATATATATATATATATATATATATATATATATATATATATATATATATATATATATATATATATATATATATATTTATATATATATATGCCAATTGTGTTTTGTATTCATCATGCACTGTAGACACATTGTCCTGATCTGTGTTGTATCTTGTAGCACATCAACCATCTTTATCATTTAACAGCCCATCCAGTGGTGACCATGATGTTGCTCATGACCTGTCTCAGCATGGTAGCATGGTCCCTGGCACAGATTACATTGAGTTGCTTGGGGTCCATCTGTGAAGTTGACACGGATATTGCACCAGATGTATCCTCAGATATAGAGGCCCAGTTGTCTGCAGATTCAGAGTATGAAGACACAGTGGATGTTGAACAGGGTGAGGCCATTGACCAACACACCACACATGGAAGCACTGTTGCTGGTGGAGCCACACAACAACCAGACACAGGGCATCACTGTAGACATAGGTGAGCAGATGTTGGATATAGCCACGTGTCAGAAGATGTGTGCCTCCTACTGCAGGCAAAATGAACAGGCACAGCTACGCCATAGTTCAGACATCCATGTACTTGCCTGTGCCATAGATCATGTGGCACACTAGCTAAGTGTCATGCATGAAGGACAAGAGTGCAGATACACTGAGATTATGGCTGCATTGGCTGGTCAGAATAAGGATCTGTGGCATAGTCAGTGCAAAACTGGCCTGTATGGTACTGCAACAGTGTTGTACAACTAATAGAATTCTGCATTCCATGACTATGCACAGAATATTGCAACCTGTGAGATGTAGGTCACCTATCTGCAGAACCAGCATTGGCCATCGGTACTCCCTGTCTGTGGGTCAACCTGCACAGATGTCAATTACTGCCACATCTGCTGAAGTCCAGCCAGTCATAAGCCCTTCAACTCAAAGTCATGCTCCTTCATCGGAACATCGTGTCTTACCCTATCCATCTCTTCTCTGGAGCAAACAGGGCAGGATGTGTCATGGTGTCAGACATCAGCTAGGTCAACCAAGACTGCGTTAAATGTGCAGCAGTATAGTACTCATAGTTCACTTATGTTATTTCAATGCCACTGTTTTGTGAGATGTTTCTGAAATATAAATGTCTGTATGATGTGCGTGATTTCTTTTTTGTCATGTTATCATATTGTATAGATGTGTAAGTGTAGTGCTTATTGCTGACCATGTGGTGATAAAATATAATGAGTGTGTATGCATACCTGCATTGGTTGTGCCTTGAGTTGAGGTTTTTATTTTTGACACAATTGCATATGCTCTTGTTGGAATATTTTAGGCTCATGTTATGTGTGGTACTCAGTGTGTATATTTAGTGGATACTTTCCATTAGATGCAATGTGTATTACTGTTGTGGGGCAACACCTGAACACCAATGTTCAATTTGTGCTCTCGTGTACATGTGGCTTGTCATGACTCAAATGTCTGGGTTCGGTGCTGCCGTGTAGTCTGGGTCTGCAATTGTGGTCGCACCAGACTGTAACTTCTGCCCCCTATGTCCTTCTGCTCCTCTTCTGATACCTATGGGATGTCCTCTTCAGACATTTGTTGTTCTTGTGGTATTTCACCCACACCTGCAGCTGGAAAACCACCATGTCCTTGGGTTAGCATGTTGTGTAGCACGGCACACACTGTTATCATCTGTGCTGCATTCTCAGTTTGTATTGCAGTGCACCCCAGATGTGTCCAGACATGTGAATCTAGCTTTCAGTACATCAAACACACACTCTAATGTGTTTCTGGTTGTTGCATGTGCTCTTTTGAAGGCCTCCTGTACAGGGGTGGATGGATCATGGTAAGAGGTCATTAGCCACAGCTCAAGAGGATAACCACAATCACCTGTTCGGGGGTAAAAACACTTTTGTTCAGAGTGGATATTGGTCATAGCAGGGATCCTTCAGTTATATCCTAGCTGTTTTTCTATACTTACTTAGAAACAATCCCTCTGGATTTTCACCATGCTGGAATGCAGTACTGAGTCCACTTTCCTTCCAAATTGCAGCATCATGGACACTACCAGGGTGTTTTGTCATGTTGTTTGTTATGCT